>NW_014577115.1:333585-345152 GCF_000485595.1 Priapulus caudatus | reverse complement strand
GATCTATCCACGTGCGTGATCCACCCACGAGCGTGATCCACCCACGAGCGTGATCCACCCACGTGCGTGATCCACCCACGAGCGTGATCTATCCACGTGCGTGATCTACCCACGAGCGTGATCCACCCACATGCGTGATCAACCCACGAGCGTGATCTATCCACGTGCGTGATCCACCCACGAGCGTGATCCACCCACGAGCGTGATCCACCCACGAGCGTGATCTACCTACGTGCGTGATCTACTCACGAGCGTGATCCACTCACGAGCGTGATCCTCCCACGAGCATGATCCACCCACGAGCGTGATTCACCCACGTGCGTGATCTACCCATGAGCGTGATCCACCCACGAGCGTGATCTATCCACGAGCGTGATCTATCCACGAGCGTGATCCACCCACGAGCGTGATCCACCCACGTGCGTGATCAATCCACGAGCGTGATCTACCCACGTGCGTGATCTATCCACGAGCGTGATCCACCCAGGAGCGTGATTCACCCACGAACGTGATCCACCCTCGAGCGTGAGCTACCAACGAGCGTAATCTACCCACGAGCGTAATCCACCCACGAGCATGATCTACCCAAGAGTGTGATCCACCCACGAGCATGATCTACCCAAGAGTGTGATCCACCCACGAGCATGATCTACCCAAGAGCGTGATCCACCCACGAGCATGATCTACCCAAGAGCGTGATCCACCCACGAGCATGATCTACCCAAGAGTGTGATCCACCCACGAGCGTGATCTACCCACGAGCGTGATCCACCCACGTGCGTGATCTACCCAAGAGCGTGATCCACCCACGAGCGTGATTCACCCACGAGCGTGATCCACCCACGTGCGTGATCTACCCACGAGCGTGATCCACCCACGAGCGTGATCTATCCACGAGCGTGATCCACGCACGAGCGTGATCTATTCCGACACGAATGGAATCAATTCCACCACTTAACGCAATCTTTCCAGAATCTATTCCACACGAATGGTATCTATCTATCCCGACACGAATCGTGTATATCCCGACGCTCATCGTATCTATTCCGAGACAAGTAAAATCCATTCCTAAGAATTCCGGGTCTAAAATCACAAACCTCGGTGATGTGCACGGCTGGTCCCGAATTTTGAAAGTCAGCTGCGACAACACATGACGAGGGGCGGTCACGTTGAGTTTCCGCCATTGTTAAATTGACTACGTCACGAATTTTCTATGGTGTTTGTAAAATGTTAGTAGGTCTCAGGGGAGAGATAGTGAATACAGAAATAAGTTGCGGATATAAAAATCAGTTAACCCTAACCCTAACCCTAATCCTAACCCTAACCCTAACCCTAAATCTATCCCTAATTCTAAAATAAAAAAAAATTAGCCAAAAAATAAAAATAAATAAATAAATAAGAGACAAAATTAGCCAATCAGAGCCGTCCCCAAGCGGATCACTATCTTTCCACTGTGCAAAATTCGTAAAATGTTTGTTGCGATTTTTTTTTACATGAAAAGTAAGTACTAACGGCGCTGAATGTATTATCAAATTCTTACCTGATAAGATTGTTTTTCAACTAGTTTGATATATTGATCACGACATTAATGTCATGATAACATGGTGTTTGTTCACATTGAACGGAATAGCAAAATAGGAAGTATAATGCAGCAATTTAACCATAAAAAGTGAACAGAATCACTTACATTTTGTGAAAAAGTGGACATGATTTTTTTTACTTTTACTATTTACGGTGACGTAATCACTTTAACCTCACGATAAAGCTATTAGGGGATGTTCATTTCCTCTGTCAGGTTATTAAAAATCTATATATTTACTATTAATAGCACGCAGCGTATTATGTATAATAGCACTTACACCGAGCCCTGCCAATGGAAAACATTGCAGAACGTAGCACAAGAAATGACTAGGTCATGATGAGTTATGATACAGATCATAATTATATTTGCTTTCTTTGACAGAATGCAAAAATATCTGACGAGTGAATAAAGAAACGTGAGTCTAAGGTTAGAGTTAAGGTTAGGGTTAGGGGTAGGTGAGCGTTCACGTCGGCTAACCTAATGGTGAATGTGTTTACCACCAGATGAAAAGGAGACGTAAGTACGCTGTGATCAAAATTAAGAACCGACTCGAATGTACGAATACGTCTAACGGTTCCTCGTTGCTACGGTTATTTCTGTGCATAGTGCATGCTCTCTTCTTATTGTATCGCCACTGGGGCCGGATAGAAAAACTAATATCCATTTCGTATACGCGCAATAATAATTATGTTGCCGTGTTTATGCGTTCGTTCCCGTTTTAGACTTCGAACCTGTGGCCGTTGTCATGATAGCTATGACGTCAGTAGTCCAGAATGCCTATGGCTTTTACGCGTGAAGTCTTGTAAACCGTATGCTACCGTTTAGACTAATGATAGTTATGAATATTTTTGATGTTTCTGACAACATATACTTTCAAATATCAGTTTATATGATCTCGGTTATTATATGTATCACATTTTACTGCACCTTTAGTTTTGGTTGTCTAGTAGGTGGCACATGTTAAGAGCTAAGATGCGTGAAGCAATGACCAGAGACGCACAAACATGATTTGGCTAATTCACAGATCGATAACTCGTTTCTAATTAGCAGCGGAAGTCATGGTATTCTAGATATGCGTCCTATGCACATGTAGGATAAACAGCTATTCAATCTACAGATGGATGGATCAGGCGCTGTATGTACACCTCCCGCGACCTCATTACATTACATCTGCCAGGCAAATACTTACAAATAGAGACTTGCCTCTTCGCGTTCTTACTCTCGCTTGCTCCCCCTTTCTGCCTCTGTCTCGATATCCGCCTCTCTCGCTCTCTCATTTTTCTCACGCTCCCTGTCCCTTCATCTCTTTCCCACTTCTGATCTCTATCGTTCACACACACACACACACACACACACACACACACACACACACACACACACACACACACACACACACACTGTGTGTGTGGTTGTGTGTGTATGTGTGTGTGTGTGTGTGTGTGTGTGTGTGTGTGTGTGTGTGTGTGTGGTGCGTGTGTGCGTGCGTGCGCGTGCGCGTGTGTGTGTGAATGATTACGTGCGTGCGCGTGTGTGCATGTATGTTCATCCGTTCATGTGCCCGTGTATGTTTGACTGCGTACGTGCGTGTGTATGTGTGTGTGTGCGTGGGTCCGCGCGTGTGTTTATACGCGCACTTGCGTGTGTGCATGGGTGCCTGTACGTCCGTTCGCCCGTGCATATAATGTGTTTGTACGCGCGTGCGTACGTGTGCATACCGAATTTTTATTCCGAGTTTTCCAAATAGGTAGCCATCATGATCTGAGAGGGCGCCACCTACAATGTCCGCGGCAGTAGCGCTACCAGCGCCACCACCACCCGACGCAGCAGCAGCAGCGTCAGCACCTTGTGTTGACGTGCTAAGCCGCCCTGCTAGCTGGCACATCGTGGCCAGCTTTGCCGCCCTCGTTCTCATCGCTGCCGTCATCGTCTGCGGAAACGCGCTCGTCGTGACGGCCGTCGTTGTCACCAAGAAACTCCGCACGACAACAAACCTCTTTATCTGCTCGCTGGCCGTCGCCGACCTGCTGGTAGGCATCGCCGTACTGCCGTACTCTCTCACGCTGGAGGTGCTAGACGAGTGGCTGTTCGACGAGGTGTGGTGTAGCCTCTGGCTGGCAATCGACGTGCTGCTGTGTACAGCCTCCATTCTGCACCTGTGTGCGATCAGTCTCGATAGATACATCGCTATCGCCTACCCGATGCACTACCCTCGCCTCATGGTTCCCGCGCGAGGCAAAGCTCTGATCGTCGTCGTCTGGGTGGTCGCCTTCCTCGTCTGCATCCCGCCGCTGCTCGGCTGGAACGAGGTAGGCGCGCCGCTCAGGCGAGCGCTCGAGGACGGGGCAGCGGGTAACGCGTCCGCGTCCGACGCAGCGGGGAACGTCAGCGTCGGAGTAGCGTCGGCGCTGGATGAGGCGTGTCGGCGGGCGACGCAGTGCACGCTTATCTCAGACCGCGGCTATCGCGTCTACTCGGCGCTGGGTTCCTTCTTCATTCCGATGTTTGTCATGGCGTTCTTCTACTGGCGCATCTACGTCCTCGCGACGCGCAGCAGCCGCGCGATGAAACGAGGCTTCAAGGAGGTGACCGGTCGCGCCGGCGGCGGGCTGCGCATCCACCGTGGCGGCGGCACCGTCCGTCTCGCGGCGGCGGCGCAGGCGGCCATGCTCACATCTCGCAGCATCTCGCGAGAGGACTCGCTTGTGACGGAGCCGCCGAGCCCCGTGCTGCAGTGCGGCCGGAAATCCGGAATACTGCAGTTTCGCAGCAGCGACCCCGCTGATAAACGCGCCGCCCGGCGGCAGCTATCGGAACAGCTACAAAGGTCGAAAAGCGACGTCGATTCGGTTCCCTCGTCTGGGAGTATCAACTCGCTGGAAAACGGAACCGGTTGCTCGCGGCAACCGCAAAACGGCGGCGGCTTCGGCGAAGAGGCGATAGACGGCGACACTAGCGGCACGCACAGACTTCACATGATCTTAAAATTGCGACGCGACTTTAAGAAGTTCACGCGAGAGATGAAGGCTGCTAAGACGCTGGGAATCATCGTCGGAGCCTTCATCGTCTGCTGGCTACCTTTCTTCACAATCTACTTCGTCGAGGCGTTCTGTAGCGATTGCATCCCATCTCTCGTTTTCTCCGTGTGTTTCTGGCTCGGCTACTGCAACTCCGGCATCAACCCTTTCGTCTACGCCATGTTCAGTCGCGATTACCGATCCACATTCAACCGCATTCTGCGCTGTCGCTTGGGTCGTGACCTCAGAACCACTGTGACGTTGACATCGTGCCAGCGACTGTCGCGGATGGAAAGCGATAAGGCGGCGGACCTTTACGATAGCTCGCTGACGTGGCAGTCCCGCCCAGCTGAAGCTAGTTGTGCTAAGCCTAATAATTACTAATTACTTGATATTAATATAATATATTAATTATATATAATATTAATATTATAATAATTAGCGATTATCAATGAAGAGAAATGGTTTTTTAGTTCTTAGCTGCCGCAACATAAGCTAGTTGTCTCTGTGTGCGCGGAGGAATGGCGATGGTTAAGTCAGTATTATATACATATAGAAGGTTGTTAGCGTGTAAAATTGGCTTCTTAAGATTGTTTCTTTGGCTTCCTTCTGCGGCCTAATAGTTTGATATCATTACTGTAATTAGTTGCTGAAAGTAACGCAATAGTTTTAATTGGCGGTTGGCGGTACGTCTATTCCATTAATGGATGATAATGTGCCACCACACACACACACACATCGCACGCTGGAACATTTCTATGAAATAACCAATAGGCTGGATCACGCGTGAGCTCACAGCGTGTGAGTCTGTGTCCAACAACGTCAACGACTTAACTCTTGTACGCGTGCCCAGACAATGGCAGACGCTCCATGCTATGTTTTAAGACGTATAGCAAGTGATTGAATACGCCTACCTCAAAACCATGCCATCAAATTTCAATAAATCTTGCAGTTTATTTCAAGCTGATTGCTTAAAAAAATGAATATTATGTGAAATGTTACACACGGCGTTAGTAATACATGTTATTTTTCTTAAAAGTTACAATATAGTCAGGTTGTACCTAGTCGTCTTTAACTACTCTATGAAACAATAGATGGCGCTACTCACCGACACACATTAAGCGCGTTCACACGGACGTTTTTAGCCCGAGCCTAATTGGGCCCGCGCCAAATTTGGCTCGAGCCGAGCATTCACACGGACGGTTTTTCGGGCCGTGCCATTTTGGCACGAGCCAATTTGGTCCCATCAAAAACGTCGGACCAGGCCCGAGCCAAATTTTAGCACCAGCTAAATCGGAACGTGTACTTCGACGAAATAAAGTCCAAAACAGTATAAAAATTCGAAAAATTTGATCAGGATGCACGTTTTTAAGATTGATAATTGAACTCGGAACGGAAGTAAACACTCTAAATCGAACACAACGCCATCTCGCGACATACTGTCAAAGTATCTGTGAGATATTTGTGCAATAAAATTTATTTGAATTTGAATTTGAATTTGACAGACAGTATTCACTTGCGAATGCATGTGAACGCTCCGACTCAAACCGGCCCGAGCCAAATTTAGCCCGAGCCAAATTTAGCCCATTTGGCTCGAGCCAAACCATGACCGTGTGAACGCGGTAATATATGGGTAATAGTGGGGCAGATATGTCAAAAAAATGTTCACATCTGGCAGAAAGGGTGAAATTTTGTATACAGGGGTATTTTGGGGCGCTGATTTCAAAAATTGCCGGATCCAAGAAATCTGATCAATGGATCGGCCGCCATCTTGAATTCCAATATGGCCACCATGACGAAACATTGAACATTACTATCTTGGGTTCTAAATGACATGTGGCGCTTGTATTTGGTACACAAAAGCAATTTGACATGCTGAGTTCAATAATGGATTGATTTGACATGTCTGACAAACCATATGGCAGCCATTCGCGCTACTAAGTTGATTCTGTATGTGGTGAACAACAGTAGAGGGCGTCCATAGGCAGCAGTCCTGAATAAGCACCAAACAGAAATTAATTAAAAATACTCACACTGTTACTTCGCTTACACAACATACACCTTATTCATGTTAAATAACTACAGACTCATGCTCTATGCTCCGCTCAAAACTTTTGCCAGCTCTATGATGCGAATTTCTGCAAAGTTGTCTGAACACATTTTCAAACACAAAAATGACCAACCGGTCGCTGTGGCTACGCCACCTGACGGAATGTCACGAATACACAACAATCCCAAATTTATCTTCTAATGCTTTCTAGACGTCCACGAGGCATCTAACTTGCGTGCATAATGCAAATTATTGCACTCTAGTGCCAAATTTCGGCGAAAAAAATTCCAAAAAAGGCTTTTTCTCAAGACGAAATAGTGCAATAGTACTGTTGTATGCTTCCTGTATGCGAGAGACCTGTCATTATGTCTTGCGTAGAATCGCAGCTTGCGTGTGCTGCGTGTCTCTAATACATGCGCGATCGAGATATCGGACATCTCTCCAGCGCCGCATCGCGCCGATAGTCGATGGCACCTAGCACGTTCTCGCTCAATGACCGTATACGCAGCGGTTAATAACGATGTAAGTGCTCGATGCCAGCTGCTAGACACCTCACTACACACATGACTTTAGAGTCTGTGTGAAGCCGTAAATGCACAGGAAGAGCGCGGAGGATGAGATGGAGTTGGAGATCGAACAAGAGAGATAGATAGATAGACTCTCTCGGGCGTGCGCGCTCTCTCTCTCTCTACTCTATCTCTCTGCTCGTGCGCGTGCCGCCTCTACTTTTATCTCACCATCTCTCATCCCTATACTCTTCATCTCTCGCTCTCTCTCTCTCTATCTCTCGGCTCTCTCTCTCTTTTCTTTCTTACTTCTCTCTCTCTCTCACTCTCACTCTCTCTCTACTCTCGTGTTCGTCTCTCTTTTGGTCTCCTCTTTTCTCTCGGCTCCTCTCTCTCTCTCTCCTCTCTGCTCTCTTCTCTTTCTCTCTTCTCTCTCTCTCTCTCCCTCTCTCTCTCCCTATTTCTCCTCTGTTGCTTTCTTCTCTCTCTACTCCTTACTTCGCTGTGTCTTCTCTCTTTCCATACTCGTTCTTCTCACTTTTTCTTTCTCGCTTTTCTCTACTCTTTGAGCTCATCTCCTTTCTCTCTCTCTCTCTCTTGCATCTCTCTCTCTCTCTCTCTCTGCTCCTTACCTCTCTTTTCTCTCTCTCTCTCTCCTCTCTACTCTCTCTTTCTTCTCTATCTCCTCTTCTGTCTCGCCTTACCTCTCTCTCTCTTTTCTCTCCTCTCTCTCTCTCTCTCTCTCTACTCGTCTCTCTTTCTTCTTCTTCTCTCTCTTACATCTCTCTCTCTCTCCTCTTTCTCTCTTCCGTTTCTCTTCTCTTTCTCTCTCTCTCTCTCATCGTCTCTCCTGTCTCCGTCTCTCTTTTCTTCTCTCTCTCTCTCTCTTCTCTCTCTCTCTCTGCCCTTTTCTCTCTTGCCTCTCTCAATCTCTCTCCCTTACTGCTTTCTCTCTTCTTTCTTCTCTTTCTCTCTTTCTCTCCTGCTCGGGGCGTCTCTATCCTTAGCTCTTCTCTCTCATCTCTACTCTCTCTTCCTCTCTCTCTTTCTCTCTCTTCTTTCTCTGCTCTTTCTCTTCTCTCTCTTTCTCCCTTCCTCGTTTCTATCTTTCTCTCACTCTCTTTTCTTATCGTCATCTCATCTCTTTCTCTCTCTTCTTCTGCTTGTCTCTATCTCTTCTTTCTCTCTCTCTCTTACTCGCGTGCTCTCTCTTTCTCTTTCTCATCTCTTTTACGTCTACTCTCTCTCCCCTCGCATCTCTTTTATACCCTTACTCGGGCTCTCCATCTTCTCTTTCTCTTATCTCTCCTTCTCAATCTATATCTCTTCTCTCTCTTCTCTTCTCCTTCTTCTCTCTCTCTCTCTTCTCTCTCTCTCTCTATCTCTATCTCTATGCTCTATCTCTATATCTCTCTTCCCGCTCTCTATCTCATGTATCTCTCTTGTCGATCACTCCGAACTCCAGTTCTGATCCTCCGCGCTTCCTGTGGCGTTGTACGGCTTCACACAGACGGTCGATAAGTCATGTGTGTAAGTGAGTGTTTCTACGCAAGCTGCAATCGATGCACGTACATCGTTTCTTAAGGGCCGCTTGCGTCAATAACGGTGTTCAAATCATTGAGGGAGGACAGTGTATGCGTGCCATCGAAATATCCTCGCGGCACGAATGTGCGGCTTGCACGCTGAGAGCGTATTGTCGACTAATCTCGAGAAATCAGCGTCATGTACTTAAGAGACACGCAGCAACGACGCAAAGCCTGGGCGATGCTACGCAAGACATTTTAGATTGACGATGTCTTCTGCGCCTACAGGAGAAGCATTAACAAAGGAACTGAGTACATATTGCACTATTTCGTCGTTAGGAGAAAAAGCCTTTTTTGTGGAATTTTTTTCGCTTCACCGAATTACTTTGACCAGGCTAGAGCATGGCTCATAAGGTTTGCGATTATGCACGCAAGTTGCATGCCTCATGGAACGATCTAGGAAAGCTAAGCATTTAGAAGTTAAAATTGGTCTTTGTTGTGTGATATCTTGTGGACATTCCGTCAGCGTGGATTCGTGCACAGCGAAGGTTGAGTGTCATTGTATGCGGAACACGGTGTTTTGAAATGTGTTCAGGACACTTTTGCAGAATGTCGCTCATAGAACGCTTGGCAAAAAGTTATTGAGCGGGATCGGCATTAGGAGAATGAGTCGTGTTAGTCAGTATTTTTATATTAATTTATTCGAATTTAAGGGTGTAAATATTGTGTAAGCGAGTAGTGACAGAAGAAGCTGGGAGCCCTAGTGCCAGTATTTTAATTAAAGTATCTACTGTTTTTCTGGTGTCTTATTCAGGACTGCTGACCTATGGAGCCCCTGTAACTTGTTGTTCACCACATTACAGAAGTATCAAACTCATAGTTTAGCGCGAATAGCAGCTCTGCATATGGTTCTGTCAGAATCGTCAAAATCAATACATTATTAACTCAAGATGTCGAAATATGCGCTTTGTGTACAATATACGAAGCGCAATAGTATTCACGAACCAAGATAGGTCAATGTCTCACATTGCTTTCATTCGTCGGGGTGCATGAGTGCGGCCCCAATATTGGGAATTCACAGTAGGGCCCCATGCCGTTGGGTAGCCCGATCTATGATTCCGCACACTACGGCAGTTTGAGATAGCGATAGCTGATGTATTGGAGTACTATAGGCACTTTATTTAATTTAAATTTTTTTTTTTGTACTGGGTTAGGGTCTAGGGTTTTTAGGTGCTGAGGTTAGCGTTAGTTTTTTTTTTGGTTTAAGTAGCTTTGTAGATGATATCCCAAGTGCCTAGGTATCATTATTATATCGCATCTAACTTGCCGGGTGCCCAATTGATCAGGATCTCTTCGGATCCGGCAATTTGAAAATCAGCGCCCCAAAAATACCCTGTATACAAAATTTCACTTTCTGCCCAGATCGCTGAACATTTTCATTCAACATATCTCGGCCCCACTAATGTAACACATATATATTAATCGCGTTTGCACCACGGCTACATTTGTTCGTCTTGGCTCGCAGACCAAGAACTGGGCTAACAATGTTGGGTCCGTGGTCTAATTCATGGGCTCAGGGCCCACCGTTTTCAACATGTTGTGGATGCAGGCCGTTCACACGTAGCAATGGAATACTGTCACTGTCAAATTCAAATTCAAATTCAAAATATAATATAATTGAATTGCCACAAAAAGTATCACTGCACCAAGACTTAACTATTTGAACAGTACTGTCCCGTCAGATGCGTTTTTGTGTTCGGTTTAGAGTCGATTTGATCTTCCGGTCGATGGTTCAATTATCAATCTGAAAAACGTCGCTCACTGATCAAATTTATATCGACTTTTGTAATACTATTATTAGCGACTTATATCCTTTTAGTCGAAACGATACACGCTCTCCGAACACCTCGCGGCATACGTACGCTCAACCGATTTAGCTGTGTCGCTAATTATATTGGCTTTCGGGCCTATGAGGTCCGGAAATTTCGTTATGATTGCATGGAGACCACAAATTGGACTTGCTGCAGCAAAAATGTGCCACGGCCCGCAAAAACCGTCCGTGGCACATGCTCGGGCTCGATGCCGAATTTGGGCGCGGGCCAATTAGGCTCGGGCTAAAAGTTCGTGGGGCTGTGAAAACGCGCATTAATGTGGTTTCAGTCTTGGTGAAGGATAGCACCAATCTTTATTGATTTCAATAGAAGCATAGTCTAAAGACTCGACTAAGCGTACAACTGACTGTATTCGCTAACTTCAAGAAAATAACATGTATATATTAACGCGTCGCGTGTAACATTATCACAGTATATTCAATTTCTTGTTAAGCGAATCAGCTCCGGGCACATAATTAAGATAAACCACCAAATCCAACAAGGATCAGGTCCTGTATAAAATTAAATCTGCAGAAGCAATCTTATCTGAAATATTAGATGGCATGGTTTGAGGTAGGCGTATCAATCACTTTGCTAATCTCGTCTTAAAACATAGTCATGAAGCGTCTGCCAGTCGATCTGGGCACTGCGTACAAGAGTTCAAGTCGATTGATCGTTCGTGGGAACAGAATCACACGCGTGTAGAGCTCAACGCGTAGAATCGAGCCCTATTGGTATATTTAATAGAACAATGTTCCAGCGTGCGGCTTAGGTGAGTACGGCTTCAGCATGGATATATCACGGAAAAGGGCCAAGTCACACAGCGTCATCTATTGGGAAGGCATTACTCACTCCAAAACTACTTATTATATTTAATCACGCTGCTTTTAATGTAAGTGGAAAACAAAATTGTATATAAATAATTTTAATCAAGCGGCGATTAAAACTAGAATCAGGTTTATGGGTGATGTGTGTGTCTGGTGGTTGGTGTCTGTGTAAGAACAGACGACCATCACCACAT
>NW_014577115.1:321725-333575 GCF_000485595.1 Priapulus caudatus | reverse complement strand
GAGAGGGAGAGAGAGAGAGCGCACGCGAGAGAGAGAGAGAGAGAGAGAGCGCGCACGCGAGAGCGAGAGCGAGAGCGAGAGCGACATCATAGTGGTTAATGGCAGCGTTAATGAAGCGTTAATTGGCCGCACGAGCTAATTAACGAACTAATTATCACGCACGGACAATGCATGTTGTCGCCGCGCGTTGCCGTGGTTAATATTGTATTACAAGTATTCATTGCAATAAGATTATTTAGATTGTGTATTACTAATTTATTATTTAAATTGCGTAGTGGATGAAAATATGAGTAGTAGACTGCAAAGTTTTATACGTCGCAACACAAACAACGACAACAACAACGACGACAACAACAACAACACCAACAACAACAACAACAACAACAACAACAACAATTACGGGCTAAGGATGTCGGTATATATTTTCATACTCGATGTATGGATCATTTGAAGTGTCATTACCATCTGCTGCTACGACACATTTTGCGAACACTAATATAGGTTTCATGCGTGGCATGTGCGGGCCTGCGTGTGAATTCTTCTCACACAGTTGGAATCATCCGGTAGAGGGCTAAATATCGCTGCGCCGACAACTGTCAATGACGGGTTGAAGGTCATCTAAATGTCACTCAGCTTCGATTTTCCGTTGGAAATCATGATCTTGTTAGACTCACGAGTATAGTGCCCCGGATACTTCGTGCTTTTCTTTCTCGCAGTATTTACGCTCGTAGTTTTATCATGGATCTCGATCATGGGGGATAGTGTCACCTAAATTCATTCAGTTTCAGTTTTTAGTTAAAAATCATGATTTCGTTAGATAGTGCCGACGCGCGCATAAGAAATGCTACAAATATGTTGTGCTTCCCGCAGTATTCGGCCACGAATTTTTATCATAGATCAGTGGCGACATCTAGCGCCGTGCTCCGTGTTTATTAAACCTTTCTTCTATTTAGATCTTTCTACATGAGCTCCTCCAGAATTGCAGACGGCTGGTTAAAGCTGCAATGTCGCTTGCACGACACATCGTGTAGTAGCGAAGGATTGTACATCACGCAGGATAAGCTACTGCCTGAGCTGACGTGGAACACGTGTTATCCGAGGAAGGAAGCTGGACCCACGAGAATTTCTCGCCGCTCATCTTCACGCACCGCATACTGGTGGCGTCCTCTATTGCACGGGCTCAAGCTTACTGCCGCAGGTGATGAAGAAATATATTCCTTCAGCTCCTAAGCATCACATCGTATAAGATAATACACTATCACACGGTATAAGATAAGACACCATCACACGGTATAAATAACACCATCACACCGGTATACAGATAAACACCATCACATATAAATAGACACCATCACATCCGGTATAAATAAACACCATCACACCGTATAAGATAAACACCATTTCAACACGGTATAATAAGACACCATCACACCGTATAAAATAGACACCATCACACGGTATTAAATAAGACACTATCACCCTGGTATAAATAGACAACATGACCCGGTATTAAGATAAGACACATCACACGGTATAGATAAGACACATCACCACGTATAAGATAAGGACACCATCACACCGTATAAGATAAGACACCATCTCACACGCGTATAAGATAAACACATCACCGTATAGATAAAGACAACATGAAACCCGGTATAAGATAATGACACCATCACCCAGTTATAGAAGACACCATCACACGTATAAGATAAGACACACAGACCCGTATAGATAAGACAATTTCAATCACACGCGTATAAAGAAGGACCACCCATCACACACCGGGTATAATATAAGACACCATCACCGTGTATATAAGACTAAGACACCATCACACACGGTATAAATAATACTACATCATCCCTGTATAAGAGACAGACACCATTACCGGTATAAGCATAAGACACCATCACACGTATAAAGATAAACACCATCACACGATAAATAAATCCACCTATCACACGGTATATAGATATACACCATTCACCCGGTATAAGAAAGACACCATCACACGTATAAAATAAAGACCCACCACACGCGTATAAAATAGACCACCATTCCACACCCGTATAAGATAAAGACACATCCACACGTATAAATAAGACACATCACCGTATAAAGATTAAGACACCATTACCCGCGTATAAGATAACACACACACACCGTGTTATAAGATAGACACATCACACGGTGTAAGATTAAGACACCATCACCTGTATAGATAACACCTATCACACGATAGATAACACCATCCAACACGGCTATAAGATAATACACCATCACCCGGTATAAGAGAAGACACCATCACACGGTATTAAATAAACACCACACACGGATAAATAAGGACACCATCACCCGCTATAAATAACACCATCACCCGGTAAGATCAACACACCATCACACCATTATAAGATAAGACACCATCACACGTATAAGATAATACACCATCACACTCGTATTATAAATACAAGACAACATCACCCGTATAAGATAAACACATCACCGGTTATAGATTAAATACACCATCACCCGTTACTAAGATACAGACACCATCTCACGTATAAGATAATCACACCCATACACTGTATAAGATAAACACCATCATACGGTATAAGATAAGACACAGCACCACGGTATATAATAAGAACACATCACACGTATAAATAAGAACACCATCACACCGCGTATAAATAAAAACCACACACGTATAATAAGACACCCATTCACCCGTATAAGATAAACACCTATCTCACGTTATAGATAAGACACATCACACGCGTTATAAGATAAGACACCATCACACGGCTATAAGATAAACACCATCACACGGGTATAAGATAAGACACCATCACACAGTTTAACATAAGACACCATCACACGCCGTATATAATAAGGACACATCACCCGTATAAGATAAGACACCATCTCACGTCATAATAATAAACACCATCACACGGTTATAAGCATAAACACCATACACGTATAGAAGATAAGCACATCTCGACCCTGCTATAAATAAGACTACCATCACACGTATAGTCATAAGACACCATCACCATTGGCGATTAGATATAAAGACACATCAACGGATAAGCAAGACACTCATCATACGGTATAAGATAAGACACCATCACCCTATAGATAGACACCATCACACCTCTATAAGATAATGACACATCACACAGTATAAGAGAAGACACCATCACACGGGTTATAAGCAATGACCCATCACACGTATAAGATAAACATCATCACCCTTGGTTATAAGATAAGACACCTATCACGCGTGTATAAGATAGCGACACTATCACCGCGCTATAGATAAGGACACCATCGCCCGGTATTAAGATAGACACCATCACCCGCGATAAGAAAGACACCATCACCTGTATAAGATAGACACCATCACACAGCTAATAAGATAAGACACATCATAACCCGTATAAGATAAGACACCATCACCCGGTTATAAGCATAAGACATCATCACACGTTATAAGATACAACATCATCACCCGTATAAGATAAGATCACCATCAAACCTCGCGTATAAGATAAGACACCATTCACTACCAGTAGTAAGATAAGATCACCATCAAACTGTATAAGATAAGACACCATCACACAGTATAAGATAAGACACATTCAAACTGTATAAGATAAAGACACCATCCACACCGGTATAGATAAGACACCATCACACTGGTTATACAGATTAGAATCATCACCCTGGTATAAGAAAACACCATCACCTGGTATAAGATAGACACCATCACCCTGCGTATAAATAAGACACCATCACACGTATAAGATAAAGACACCATCACACGATATAACATAAACACCATGCACCCATATAGATAAGACATCCATCACCCTGTATTAAGATAATACCGCGCGCGAGTGAGAATCCCCTGACCCATATAATCTATGACGTAGATGAGTATGACCAACGTCGCCCACCGCACCTCCTCACTGCGCTGCAGTGAATAGCAGATGGACGTACGTAGCGATGCGGAATTGTGCCCTTTAATTAAGTCGCAGCTATTGGCGCGTCGCGTTAACGGCTAATTATCTGCCAAGTCAAGCCGCACGTCCCACAGGGTCATTACCTGTGCTGTCTCAGCCCCGATGCTAAACTAGCGAAGCGTTGCTACGAGTACAGGCATACACTCGTAGCATATCTATGAATGCCAATAATATTCATTACTTATATCAGTATGTATATTATAAGACCAGATATTATGATATAACGAATATAAATTATTTAGGAATCATCATGCGAGTCACATTACAATCATCTATCCATTCATTTGATCGTCCACCCCTCGGCGTTCGTTCATCCGTCATAAATCAGTTGTATACACGTGTGTGCCCGCGTGTGGTGCTGTGTGTGTGTTGCCTGACGTGCGTAGGTATGCTATATGTATGATATTATGTTATGTATGTATGATGTATGTATGCTATGGGATGTATGCGGATGTATGTATTAGTAGCTAGTATTGTATTGTATGTATGTATGTATTGTATGTATTGTATGTATGTATCTATGTAATTATGTATGTATGTATGTAGTATTATATATATATATATTATATTAATATATATATATATATATATTATATTGTGTGTGTTGTGTGTGTGTGTGTGTGTGTGTGCCTGTGTGTGATGGGGTGGCTTGTGTGTGGTGTTGTCGGTTGTGTCGTGATGTTGTTGTGTGTGTGTGTGGTGTTGTGTTTCGGTTCTGTCGTGCGCTGACGCGCGCGGTGTTGATTGTGTGTGTGTTTGGTGTGTGTGTTGTGTGTGTGTTGCTGTGTGTGGTGTGTGTGTGTGTGTGTTGTGTGTGTGTGCTGTGTGGTGCGTGTGGTCGAGCGTCTGTGTGTGCTGGTGGTGTGTGTGTGGTGTGTGTGTGGTCGTGTGTGTGGTGGTGGCGTCGTGTCGCGCTGAGCGGTTGTGTGTGTGTGGTGTGTTGGTGTCGTTGCTGTGGTGTGTGGTGGTCCGTGTGTGTGCGTGCTGTGTGTGTGCTTGTTGCTGGTTGTGTGTGTGATGTGTGGTGTGTGTGTGGTTTGTGTGTGTGTGCTGTGCTTGAGCGTGTGGGTGGTGTGTTGTGTGTGCCTTTTATGTGTTGTGTGTGTTGTGGTTGCGGCGGATGTTGCGTGGGTTTATGTGTGTGTGTGTGTGTGTTGTGTGTTGACTGTGGCGGTGTGTGTGTGTGTTTTTATGTGTTGCTTGTGTGCCGGTGTGGATGAGTGTGTTGTGTAGTTTGTGCTGTGCGTGTGTGTTGTGCTTGCGTGCGTGTGTGCCAGCAGGTCGCTGCGCGTGGTGTGTGAATCATTACGTGCCGTGCGCGTGCGCTGCATGTATGTTCAAAAATCCGTTTCTCGGCCCCACCGCCCATGTGCCGTGTAGTTTGACTGCGTACGTGCCGTGTGTAGTGTGTGTGTGTGCGTGGTCGTCCGCGCATCCCGTTGTTTATACGCGCACTTGCCTCGTGCATGGGTGCCTGCTACGTCCGTTCCCGCTGCATATTAATGTGTTTGTACGCGGAGCCCCCACCGCGCGTCTACGTGTGCATACGAATTTTCATCGAGTTTTCCCGATATAGGGTAAGCCACATGATCTGAGAGGGCCCACCTACAATGTCCGCAGCAGTAGCGCACCAGCCCACCACCACCCGACCGCAAGAACAGCAGCACCTTGTTTGACGTGCTAAGCCGCCCCGCTAGCTGCGCACATCGTGGCCAGCTTTGCCGCCCTCGTTCTCATCGCCGCCTCATCGTCTGCGGAAACGCGCTCTGCGTCGTGACCCGGCCGTCGTTGTCACAAGAAACTCCGCCACGACAACAAACTCTTATCTGCTCGCTGGCCTCGCGCGACCTGCTGGTAGGCACGCCGTACTGCCGCTACTCTCTCACGCTGGACAGTGCTAGACGAGTGGGCTGTTGACGAGGGTGTGTTGTAGTCTCTGGCTGCAATCGACTGTGCTGCTGCTGTAAGCCTCCACTCTGCCACCCTGTGGTCGCATCATCTCGATAGATACCATCGCTATCGCCTACCCGATCACTAACCCTCGCCTCATGGTTCACCGCTGCGAGGCAAAGCCTCTGATCGTCGTCGTCTGGGTGTCGCCTTCTCCTCGTTCTGCCATCCCGCCGGGCTGCTCGGCTGAACGACAGGTAGGCGCGCCGCTCAGGCGAGCGCTCGAGACGCGGGCAGCGGGTATACGCGTCCCGTCCGACGCTAGCGGGAACGTCCCAGCGCGAGTAGCTCGGCGGCGATGAGCGTGTCGCGGCGACGCAGTGGCAACCTATGCTCCGACCGCGGCTATTCGCGTCTACTCGGCGCTGGGTCTTCTTCATTCCGATGTTTGTCATGCCGTTCTTCTACTGGCGCATTCTACTCCTCGCGACGCGCAGCAGCCGCTGCGATGAAAACGAGGCTTCAAAGAGGTGACGGGTCGCGCCGGCGGCGGGCTGCCGCATCCAACCGTGGCGCGCACGTCCCGTCTCGCGGCGGCGGCGCAGCGGCAGCTCACATCTCGCAGGCATCTCGCGACGACGACTCGCTTGCTGACGGAGCCGCCGAGCCCCTGTGCTGCATGCGGCCGGAAATCCGGAATACTGGCAGTTCGCGCAGCAGCCGACTCCCGCTATAAACGCGGCTCCCCGGCGCAGCTATCGGAACAGCTACGAAGGTCGAAAACCGACGTCGATTCGGTCCCGTCTTGGAGTATCAACTCGCTGAAACGACCCGGTTCTGGCTCTCGCGGCACCGCCAAAACGGCCGGCGGCTTCGCGAAGAGGGCGATAAGATGGCACACTAGCGGACGCCCACAGACTTCACAATGAATCTTAAAATTGCGACGCGACTTTAAAAGTTCACGCGAGAGATGAAGGCTGCTAAGACGCTCCGGAATCATACGTCGGAGCCTTCATCGTCTGCTGCTACCTTTCTCACAATCTACTTTCGTCGAGGCGTTCTGTAGCGATGCATCCCATCTCTCGTCTTCTCCGTTGTTCTGGCTCCTACTGCAACTCCGGCATCAAACCCTTTCGTCTACGCGACTGTTCAGTCCATACTTTCCGATCCACATTCAACCGCATTCTGCGCTGTCGCTTGGGTCTGACCTCAGAACCACTGTGACGTTGACATCGCTGCCAGCGACTTCGCCGGAATGCGAAGCAGAAGCGGGGGACCTTTACGATAGCTCGCTGACGTGGCAGTCCCGCCCCAGCTGAAGCTAGTTGTGCTAAGCCTAATAATTACTAATTACCGATATTAATATATAATATATTAATTATATATAATATTAATATTATAATAATTAGCGATTATCAATGAAGAAAATGTTTTTTAGTCTTTAGCTGGCCGCAACATAAGCTAGTGCTCTCTGTGTGCGCGATGAATGCGCATGGTTAAGTCAGTATTATAATATATATAGAAGGTTGTTAGCGTGTAAAATTGGCTTCTTAAGCTGCTTCTTGGCTTCCTTCTGCGGCCTAATAGTTTGATATCGATTGCTCGTATGTTGCTGAGTACGCATGAATTGGACGTATCCTATTCCATTAATGGTGATAATGTGCCACCACACACACACACAGCCCGCGGCGCGCACGCGCACAACACCGGCGCGCACACACGCACACCACACGCGCCTGCGCACCCGCGCACCAGCCACGCACATACAACGCGCCACCACACACGCACGCACGCACACACACACGCGCGCGCACGCACATACACGCGCGCACACACACGCACACACACGCACACACACACGCGCGCGCACGCACATACACGCGCGCACACACACGCACACACACGCACACTCACACGCGCACGCACGCACATACACGCGCGCACACACACGCACGCACACACGCGCGTACACACATACACGCGCGCGCACGCACATACACGCGCGCGCACGCACATACACGCGCGCACACACACGCGCACACACACGCGCACACACACGCGCACACACACGCGCGCGCGCACGCACATACACGCGCGCACACACGTAACGTACATTTAAAGATGATCCAAAGCAGTAATAGTAAGTATTCGTTAGTCGTGAGGCATATATAGAAAGATTTGCTGATCTGTTGTGACTCGTTAAAACCGTCAAATGTGATCAAAATGGCCATATAATAAATTTATAAATTTGATTTACGTTAAAAACAACTAACAAATAAACATGTTAAAAGTGACGATTCTGGTGCAAAGAAACTAATATTCATTATCTCTAAATACGTCAAAATGTCAATATTTGTTGAAAATAGTAATAGCGCAGTTACTGTGTGCTATGAATCTGGTATGCATTTACAACATGAATGTAAGCAGCGTGGAAAGTTACGTGTAAAGGTATTGCATGCAGATTACAAGTTAGGTCTCACTTATCTTATCTCATCTATCTTATCCAAAGTGTATGTGAATTAAAATTGAACAGATGAGACTTTTTAATTAATAACTGCCATTACTATATTTATTGCTCAATTTGTATGGGCAGATCTGCACGAGAATAGTGTATATTCACAACTCGCAACGAATGGCTCCAATACATGGAATAGTTTCAATTCACATGTTGTGGCGATATTTCTAATAATTATCAAAATGTTGTCGTTTTATTTTGTACAAGTGTATTGTCGACTTCGCGTGGTAATGAATGGCATGAGATAAGTCGGTGTCAGTACTGAACCACATAGAACTGCCATATTTGACATCGAGTACCGTGTCATTCGATTCGACGTACCTCTGTGTAACAGATGTCGGATTCAACGGACGAAATCAGTCCGCTGTCTCTTAGGCGCCCGTCCGTGGCGTGAATAGTGGACGAAGACAGATGTCTTAAGGAAATTAAATTAAGATAACTCTTTTGTTATCATTATTCTACAATGATAATATCATTATATATTTAATATATCTGCATGTTCTGTTCATTTAGTTTATTTTGTGTATTGGTTATTTTTCCGCTGTCTTCCTTTTTGCCGCCCTTATATTAAACGAACCGAGAATAGACAATAATGGACACCCTCTTCCACCCACTAGTCCGTTAAATCGATGGTATACTGTAACTCCTTGTCTACCAAATAGTGATATACTTAGTATGTGCGCATTTGCCCCGAGCGTGTTACGTGTCTGTCTCGCTTTTATATATGGTTAATTGACTTGTTACGCTGTTATCATTTGGCTCAATCAAGAACGCCACAGTCCGCAGTTTCCACACGCGTATACACAATCGATTTTTGCGAACCCGATGCATGTGTATATCGCATACACAGGTACACAGGGACACAGGTGATGTCATTTTGTTAAAGAAAATTCTCGTGCCTGTTAACCCTTTCAATCACAAGAAGTGATCATATAAAAGGACAATTCCAAAACATTGTTGTTTTGGATTCCTGATGGTGATTATACATTACATATATCCATAGTTTTTTTTGATAAACTGGAGTTGCCATGGTAACCCAAGTTGTTGTTCATGAACAACAATCGGAAAATATCCCCTAGCAGTTATACAACTGAATACAAACAAACACCTCACAATATGATCAAATCACCAATCATAAAATTATAATGAAGAACTTTATATAAGAACAAACAGTAAATAGTGGAACAAACTGTATGGGTTTATTTTGTATTTATGCTTACAATACAGTGCTTTATCGTCTGTGAAAAAACAGGAAACAGTTTCTGTATTTTACAAGACAGGGCAACATTGCATTTGGAACACAATAGGTGGGAGTAGCCCTTAGGGCAAAATCGACATTTATTCTACTTTTGGCTATAAATGGTTCAGTGCCCAACATCATCATATCTGAAATCATTTACTGTAATAGCTGTTGCAGCATTTTCAACAAGCCAGGTATTATATGAGCTATTTTCACATTATTTTTACCATAATATGGAATATTATAGTCGGTGACTTGACGCTCTTGCTATCCTCTGCTAAAAGATAAAAGCGAGAATTACAACGACGGGTGACATTCAAACTTCCGCTCATGTGCCACAAAAGCGGACGAGAATGAATAGGAGACGAAATGAAAGCCTTGGGGGAAAAACTGCTATCAAAATACTCGCGCGTACGGTTTCCCATTACAAGCGTATTTCCCCCGCGTACGCTCATAAATACATCATTGATATCGGACACTCGTGACGCCAGCGTCCTGTTTGCGAGCAACCACCCCCCGGCTGCCCCCCTCCCCAATTTTTGGCTGATCCACCGACGAGCGTGATCCACCCACGAGCGTGATCCACCCACGAGCGTGATTTACCCACGAGCGTGATCCACCCACGAGCGGGATCTACCCACGAGCGTAATCTACCCACGAGCGTGATGCACCCACGAGCGTGATTTACCCACGAGCGTGATCTACCCACGAGCGTGATCCACCCACGAGCGTGATTTACCCACGAGCGTGATCTATCCATGAGCGTGATCTACCCACGTGCGTGATTCACCCACGAGCGTGATCTACACACGTGCGTGATCCACCCACGAGCGTGATTTACCCACGAGCGTGATCCACCCACGAGCGGGATCTACCCACGAGCGTAATCTACCCACGAGCGTGATGCACCCACGAGCGTGATCTACCCACGAGCGTGATCTACCCACGAGCGTGATCCACCCACGTGCGTGATCCACCCACGAGTGTGATCCACCCACGAGTGTGATCCACCCACGAGCGTGATCTACCCACGTGCGTGATCTATCCACGAGCGTGATTCACCCACGAGCGTGAGCTATCCACGAGCGTGATCCACCCACGTGCGTGATTCACCCACGAGCGTGATCTATCCACGAGCGTGATCTACCCACGAGCGTGATCTACCCACGTGCGTGATCTACCCACGAGCGTGATCTACCCAAGAGCATTATCCAACCATGAGCGGGATCCACCCACGAGCGTGATCTATCCAGGAGCGTGATTCACCCACGTGCGTGATCCACCCACGAGCGTGATCTATCCACGAGCGTGATCCACCCACGTGCGTGAATTACCCACGAGCGTGATCTATCCACGAGCGTGATTTACCCACGTGCGTGATCCACCCACGAGCGTGATCTACCCACGTGCGTGATCTACCCACGAGCGTGGTCCACCCACGTGCGTGATCTATCCACGAGCGTGATCCACCCACGAGCGTGATCCACCCACGAGCGTGAGCTACCAACGAGCGTGATCCACCCACGAGCGTGATCCACCCACGAGCGTGATCTACCCACGTGCGTGATCTACCCACGAACGTGATCTACCCAAGAGCGTTATTATCAACCCACGAGCGTGATCTATTTACGTGCGTGATCTACCCACGAGCGTGATCTACCCACGAGCGTGATCTACCCACGATCGTGATCTACCCACGTGCGTGATCTACCCACGAGCGTGATCTACCCAAGAGCGTTATCCACCCACGAGCGTGATCTATTCACGTGCGTAATCTACCCACGAGCGTGATCTACCCACGAGCGTGATCTACCCACGTGCGTGATCTACCTATGAGCGTGATCTACCCCCGTGCGTGATCTACCCACGAGCGTGATCTACCCAACAGCGTTATCCACCCACGAGCGTGATCTATTCACGTGCGTGATCCACCCACGAGCGTGATCCACCCACTAGCGTGATCTACCCACGAGCGTGATCCACCCACGAGCGTGATCCACCCACGTGCGTAATCTACCCATGAGCGTGATCCACCCACGAGCGTGATCTATCCACGTGCGTGATCTACCCACGTGCGTGATCTACCCACGAGCGTGATCTACCCACGTGCGTGATCTACCCACGTGCGTGATCTACCCACGTGCGTGATCTACCCACGTGCGTGATCTACCCAC
>NW_014577115.1:311939-315414 GCF_000485595.1 Priapulus caudatus | reverse complement strand
GTGTGTGTGTGTGTGTGTGTGTGTGTGTGTGTGTGTGCGTGTGTGTGTGTGTGCATGTGTGTGTGTGTGTGTGTGTGTGTGTGTGTGTGTGTGTGCGCGCGCGCGTGCGTGCGTGCGTGTATATGTGCGCGTTCGTCCACTCCGCGTGTGCAATAATTGATAGCAGCAGGAGACGTGATAGCGGATACATGTCATGTTGCATTAGAGTATAAAGTTGCCAAAAATTAAGCCGAAGGCATAATTAAGCCCCTGTGCTTCCCGATCGACCGACCGACGTTTGCTTTAACTAGTGATTCAGCTTTAATTCACTTGTGAGCAGGCGTCCTCTACCGCCTCGGTTATTTCTAGCTAATCAGTTCTAAGATGAGATCACATTTGCCACTTGATACACTTCGGCGTACGAATAGTTGTGAGCACCCAAAATACGTTTGTAGTTTGCGCATCTGTCTTGCTATGGCAGAACCGTTCAATCTAGACATACCTAGCTGTTACCTGTTCATACACTGTTAGACCATTCTTGAGCCAATGCTCCGCCATCTTAACTTTTTGTATCATTGAAATTCCCAAGCTTCATCAGCATATCATGGCTGCAGCACGTAAGAGAAGGACTTTATATACTACCATAAATATTGGATTTTAGTAGTAATTTTTAGTTGCCCCCTTTCCTTACCTACATGCGTGCGCCACTCTAAATATCAGTCGATATTTATAATGTAATCTTTATTCATACTCTAATTGCCGTTCGACAATTATCCGTCTATGGCTCTCAAGTATCTATCGATGACACGTCACATGGCCTACTCTAGCTCGCACTTATATTGGCGTATTGCCGCGCGCCGGAGAGCCGTCGCCCGCGTGCGCGCCACGTGGCCCCGCCCCTTACCTGCTCTGTGTAATCCGCGCGTCATCTCGCCCAGTGCCCTGACTGTTAGTTGCTCTGAGAGCGGCGCATGCGCACGATGCGCACCTACATCATTATCCGCATCAGGAGCAGAAAGGCAAGAGATGCTGTGATGATGTCTGAGAAGAAGCTCGCTTCCCCGCATGCGTTGCTGCGACCCGTAATGATGACACTCTCGTCGAATAGCCAACTGTGATTTACCTACTCCACTGACGACACTCAGTGCTGGACGGCGGATGACGCGCACACGCTCGCTAACAAGATAGCGACAAAGCGCAAGAAATCCATATAGTAATAAGACCGCAGCAGCGACAGGAGCAGGATCAAAAGAAGCAGCGGCAGAAGCCGGAACAAGAGCGGTAACAACAGCAGCAGCAGCAAAACAACAACAGCAGCAGCAGCAGCAGCAAAACAACAACAACAACAACAGCAAAACAACAACAACAGCAGGAGCAAAACAACAACAACAGCAGCAGCAAAACAACAACAGCAGCAGCAGCAGCAAAACAACAACAACAGCAGCAAAACAACAACAACAGCAGCAGCAAAACAACAACAACAGCAGCAAAACAACAACAACAGCAGCAGCAAAACAACAAGAGCAGCAGCAGCAGCAAAACAACAACAACAGCAGCAGGAGGAGGAAGACCAAGCAGCAGCAGCAGCAAGACATCCTCCCTTGTCGCCATGTTGAAGAAGGAACCAGTCGCGATGACGTCCAGTTCGCGCAACCTTCACCTTAGTCAGTCGAGCATTGACGGCCGCGGCAGCATGCGTAGCCGCAGCGGCCGCGGCAGCATTCACACGATCTCCAGCACGGTGATCCACATCGAGCGTTACACGGGAATCTGCAGCGGCGACCCAGTAACGCGGCGCGGCAAACGCATCCAACTCGCCAAGGTGCTCGGCGTCATCATGATCCCGATCATCGCCGTCGTCTCGCAGAATCTTGCGTTACTCATCGGGAGCGTCGGCGAGCGGTCGCGCGTCGGCTCACTCAGCGAGCAGGTGTCGACGGGAGTCGAGATCGGTAATCTCATCCACCATGTGCAGATCGAGCGCGGCATCACGGCGCTCTATATAGCGAGCCAGGGCGACGCCGCCGTCGCCGAACGCCGCGCCGAGGTTAGCCGCGACACGGACAACATGCTCGTGAACATCTCGCTGTGGCCGCAGAGCGAGAACACACCGGAGGCGTTCCGCACGAAGAACAAGTTCCAGCTGGAGCTGAACAAGCATCGGTATCATCTCAGTCGCCTCAGCATCGAATCGGCAACAGTGAGAGCGGAGATTCTTTATTACTCGGGTCTCATTGAGCTGCTCCTGGATTGGGTAACCGACGTCGTGCAGCAGTCCAAGGGATCGGAGAATTGGAAATCGCTGGTCGCATACAGTTCGCTAGTACACGGGAAGGAACAAGCGGGAATCGAACGAGCTACGGGGAGCAGTTTCTACGCGGCTGGTAAGAAGCACGTAGATATCACGCAAAACAAATAAGATTTTCTTTTATCAATAGGTATCAAAATTAAATTATTCGCCTCATATGGACCTATCAGCCAAAAAAATCCATGGAATACATTAAAAAAGCAAATTATGAGAATTAATTGGGGAAAAAAGTTAAATTTTAAAGCAGCTTGGTCATAAAAATGTTAGTATTACCATTTGAAATATAATTTAAGCGAATTTGTATGAACATTGTCAATGAATAATCTAGTGTTCCATCTTACCCAGAACAGCGGGGTAAGATGGGACGTTGAAAAAAATGTTTGATCGTCTATAAATCGATCAATACTCACTTACATTTAGTAACCATGAAATTTTTTATTCTTTTCATTGTTATTGATCACCCACAAAGATATTTTGGCGGTAAAGTTGGTTTAGTGGGGTTTACAGGGTTTCTGAAAAACGTGTCCTATCTTACCCAGGTCTCCCCTAATATATACACATGTGTGTGGCTGTACATGAGAATATCTGCATGCTCTTGTATACTTACGTGTACTATATACAGGTGTGTGTACATGAGCATATATGCATGTCATGTACACATGTGTGTACATATATGTGTACATGGGTGCATGCGTGCGTACTATGCACACTCTTGTATACTTGCGTGTACATGTACACGCGTGTGTCCGTCGGCATTCACTTATGTGTATACGTGAGTACAATGTATACATGTGCACGTACTAAGTGTACATATTACATAATCACGTAGAACAATATACAGTACTACATAGGTTTCTACTAATTTTTGTACATGGGACATGTGTACGATCAACATCTAATATAATACATCAATTATGATTAACTCTTGGTATGATGATTATATTCCGTTAGGTGCATTCCTAGCTTGCTTAATGTTCTTTCAATTGACACACACAGGCACACACACGCACGCACTCACTCACACACGCACGCACACCCGCACACACATACACACGCACGCACGCACGCACGCACGCACGCACGCACGCACGCACGCGCACACGCACACACACACGCAATACAATAAATATTTAAAATTTAACACTCTATTTTATTTCTCTCCTCTATTTCTCTCTCTCTCTCTCTCTC
>NW_014577115.1:302915-311929 GCF_000485595.1 Priapulus caudatus | reverse complement strand
GGCAGAAGCCGGAACAAGAGCGGTAACAACAGCAGCAGCAGCAAAACAACAACAGCAGCAGCAGCAGCAGCAAAACAACAACAGCAGCAGCAGCAGCAGCAAGACATCCTCCCTTGTCGCCATGTTGAAGAAGGAACCAGTCGCGATGACGTCCAGTTCGCGCAACCTTCACCTGAGTCAGTCGAGCATTGACGGCCGCGGCAGCGTGCGCAGCCGCAGCGGCCGCGGCAGCATTCACACGATCTCCAGCACAGTGATCCACATCGAGCGTTACACGGGAATCTGCAGCGGCGACCCAGTAACGCGGCGCGGCAAACGCATCCAACTCGCCAAGGTGCTCGGCGTCATCATGATCCCGATCATCGCCGTCATCTCGCAGAATCTTGCGTTACTCATCGGGAGCGTCGGCGAGCGGTCGCGCGTCGGCTCGCTAAGCGAGCAGGTGTCGACGGGAGTCGAGATCGGGAATCTAATCCACCATGTTCAGATCGAGCGCGGCATCACGGCGCTGTATATAGCAAGCCAGGGCGACGCCGCCGTCGCCGAACGCCGCGCCGAGGTTAGCCGCGACACAGACAACATGCTCGTGAACATCTCGCTGTGGCCGCAGAGCGAGAACACACCGGAGGCGTTCCGCACGAAGAACAAGTTCCAGCTGGAGCTGAACAAGCATCGGTATCATCTCAGTCGCCTCAGCATCGAATCGGCAACAGTGAGAGCGGAGATTCTTTATTACTCGGGTCTCATTGAGCTGCTCCTGGATTGGGTAACCGACGTCGTGCAGCAGTCCAAGGGATCGGAGAATTGGAAATCGCTGGTCGCATACAGTTCGCTAGTACACGGGAAGGAACAAGCGGGAATCGAACGAGCTACGGGGAGCAGTTTCTACGCGGCTGGTAAGAAGCACGTAGATATCACGCAAAACAAATAAGATTTTCTTTTATCAATAGGTATCAAAATTAAATTATTCGCCTCATATGGACCTATCAGCCAAAAAAATCCATGGAATACATTAAAAAAGCAAATTATGAGAATTATTTGGGGAAAAAAGTTAAATTTTAAAGCAGCTTGGTCATAAAAATGTTAGTATTACCATTTGAAATATAATTTAAGCGAATTTGTATGAACATTGTCAATGAATAATCTAGTGTTCCATCTTACCCAGAACAGCGGGGTAAGATGAGACGTTGAAAAAAATGTTTGATCGTCTATAAATCGATCAATACTGACTTACATTTAGTAACCATGAAATATTTTATTCTTTTCATTGTTATTGATCACCCACAAAGATATTTTGGCGGTAAAGTTGGTTTAGTGGGGTTTACAGGGTTTCTGAAAAACGTGTCCTATCTTACCCAGGTCTCCCCTAATATATACACGTGTGTGTGGCTGTACATGAGAATATCTGCATGCTCTTGTATACTTACGTGTACTATATACAGGTGTGTGTACATGAGCATATATGCATGTCATGTACACATGTGTGTACATATATGTGTACATGGGTGCATGCGTGCGTACTATGCACACTCTTGTATACTTGCGTGTACATGTACACGCGTGTGTCCGTCGGCATTCACTTATGTGTATACGTGAGTACAATGTATACATGTGCACGTACTAAGTGTACATATTACATAATCACGTAGAACAATATACAGTACTACATAGGTTTCTACTAATTTGTGTACATGGGACATGTGTACGATCAACATCTAATATAATACATCAATTATGATTAACTTTTGGTATGATGATTATATTCCGTTAGGTGCATTAATTCCTAGCTTGCTTAATGTTCTTTCAATTGACACACACAGGCACACACACGCACGCACTCACTCACACACGCACGCACACCCGCACACACATACACACGCACGCACGCACGCACTGCGCGACGACGCACACAAGAGCACGAACCCGATCGCAATACAATAAATATTTAAAATTTAACACTGCTATTTTCATTTCTCGTCCTCTAATTTTCCTCTCCTCCCTCTCCTGTCATCTCTCCTGCTCGTCGTCTCTCTCTCTCTATAAATATATATATATATATGATATATATATATATATATTTATATGTATATATTATATATACAAATTCATATATATATATAATACAATATATATATATATTATATGAATTTCAATAGGCAAAGTCCATTTTGAAATCTATGGCCTAATGAAACCATTAATTATAAAATTTAAAATTTACACCCTATTCTATTCTCTCTTTCTTTCTCTCCTCTCTCGTCTCTCTCTCTCTCTCCTCCCTCTCTCTGCCCTCTCTTCTCATCCGTCTCCTCTTCATCTCTCTCTCTCTCTCTCTCTCCCTCTCTCGAGCTTTCTCCGCATCTCGTCACTATCGCGCGCCGGCCATGTGCTTGTGTGTGTGTGTGTGTGTGTGTGTGTGTGGTGTGCTGTGTGTGTGTACGTGTGTGTGTGTGTGTGTGTGTGTGTGTGTGTGTGTGTGTGTGTGTGTGTGTGTGTGTGTGTGTTTGTGAGTACATGGAAGCTATTTCATGAGGCCATACTTTGTACTAAACACTACTTTCTTCGGCGGTTTTCACCGACAGATGTGCGTGTACTGTTAAAAATGTGCATTTATTGCGTGTATGGCGGAATATGTTTTAACACATCATGCTACTGCTAGCTTTAATTTGTGTGTTCATGACTGTCACGCGAGCCATCATCCGTCTTCCCAACCGCTTCGGTTTTTCATCTTAACCTCCCAGGCGCGCGCACGCCGCACGGCCTAGAGAAATCGGCACGCAACGAGAAAAACTTTTTTGTTGCGTTACAGTTAAATTTCACGTCTGTTAAAGAACGGCCGTTTCGTTCCCGACACAAACTATATAATTTCCATGTGCATATTTTGATACGCAGTTTCAGATTCGTTCACAACGGCGCACGAACAAAGGAATTCTGAGCGAGCAGTGAGGATAAAGAGACCAACATGTTCTGCTTGCATCTATGACAAATACGACATACGCATAATTATACGCTCTCCTATATGACACTATTTGTCATAGGAAGATTCTTCCTATGACAAATATTGGCAAGTCAACTTCGTTCCGCTTTACAGCTGAAATTCACTGCTTGCGTTCATAATAGCGCTCCAAAACTCCTATGATGCGCACAACACATACAACAATATTTGTCATAGGAAGAATCTTCCTATGACAAATAGTGTCATTGGAGAGCGTATATGCGTATGTCGTATTTGTCATAGATGCTAGCAGAACAGGCTGAATAGATTCACCAACATAGTTATTGATGTGTCATAGTTATGCCGCTAACTCAGTTGCTCACGCAACTTTTCAGGAGGCTACACAACACCGGAGCTGGTCGACTACACGGAGAAGTTATTCCAAGGCAGAGCCTACCTGGATAGTGCTAACCGCTATTCGCCGATCATCGTGCGCGTGTTAAGCACGCATTACTACAACACGAGCCTCGAGCAGGTGATTGAGTCAATGCGGGAGACGATACTCCGCAACGAGCAGCGGAAGGAATCGGCGCAGCAGGGCACGATCTGGTTCGAAAAGATGACGGCGTTCATCGACATCCTGCACGTCGCCGAGCTGGCGATGACCGAGCACATCCAGGTGACACTCAGCGAGGACGTGTCGCAGGCTAGCCGTCGCATGACGATCAACATCTGCATCCTCGTCATCGTCGTTGTAGTTTCGCCTATCATCGTCTACTTCGTCTACAACATGACGACCAACATACAGAAGTTCATCGGAAAGATGAACGAGACCGTAGCCGAGCTGAATCGAGAGAAGAAGCGCGCAGAGATCCTCCTCTACCAGATGCTACCCAAAGCTGTCGCCTCTAAGCTGACGAACCGTGAAGCCATCGAGCCGGAGACCTTCGCCGAGGTGACCGTCTTCTTCTCGAACATCGTCGACTTCGATCAGATTTGCTCCCAGCTGACGCCCATACAAGTCGTACACATGCTCAACACGCTCTACCAGACGTGCGATTCCAAGATCGAGCTCTACGATGTGTACAAGGTCGAGACGATAGGTATGTGTACAAGGTCGAGACGATAGGTATGTGTACAAGGGTCGGACGATAGGTATGTGTACAAGGTCGAGACGATAGCGTTATCGTGTACAAGGTCGAGACGAATTAGTATGGTGTACAAGTCGAGACGATTAGAATGTGTACAAGGTCGAGACGATAGGTATGTGTACAAGGTCGAGACGATAGGTATGTGTACAAGGTCGAGACGATAGGTATGTGTACAAGGTCGAGACGATAGGTATGTGCCACAAGTCCGAGACGAAGAGGTATGCTGTAACAAAGTCGAGACGTAGGTCGCTGTAACAATGGTCGAGACGATAGGTATGTGTACAGCGTCGAGACGCATAGGTACAGGATACAAGGTCAAGACGATAGGTATGGTACAAGGTCGATGACCGATAATATTGTGTACAAAGGTCGCAGACGATAAGGTACATGTATAGGCACTTAATTGGAACGTCTCATAAAAAAAGGTAATAAACACGAAATGTATTTACTTACCAAAGTCATAATGTTTCTCTACTCTATTTACGCCGTATATTATTGTCGATAACTTGCTGTAATGCCGTTCAAATTGGCTCATCTGCAACACACAAGTCACCGCGCTCGCCGCGCCCTGTGCACAAACAACAAGAATAAAAAAGAAAATAGAGAGACTCTCTTAATATTATTCTTGTGGTTTGTCGCGCGGCGGTGCTTGTGTGTTGCAGAATGAGCATCATTGAACGGCATTTACAAGCAAGTTTATCGGACAATAATAGTGCGAAATAGAGTAGAAAAAACATTAAGACTTTGGTATAGTAAATGCCATTTCAGCTGTTTATTATTATTAATTGTGAGAATTATATTCAAGATGCACTGTGGGTACGATGCTACAGTATAATTGCTAAGCCTGCATGCACGCGGCTGCCTTAAACGATTGCGAGGACGGTCTTGATGCGGCGGATTAGCGATGCTAAATTACACTTCGGACACTAAATCCTATAAATTAGCATCAACTCATCGAACGACCGCGTCGTTGCGTGCGCGTCGACGAGATAAAGGAAAGATAATTAGGGAACTAATGATTCAACATTACACCCCTCTCTACATATAATGACTTCTCTCTCTCTCACATCACCTCTCTCTATCTAACCTCTACCCTCTCTCATCATACTATCTCATCTCTCTCTCTCTTCTCTCATCTCTCTCTCTCAGCTCTCCTCTACAGACTCAGGCGCGCGCCATACTCAGTCTCTCTTTACTCGCCTCTCGTTCATTCTCTTTCTACTCTTTTCTCTTTCTCTTGTCGCGCGCAGCGCTTCAGTCATCTCTACTCTCGCCTCTAATATATCGACCTCTACTCTCTCTCGCTCTCTTCTCTTCTCTCGCAGCTCATCTCTCTCTCATACTTGACCTCACAGCGCATCGCAGCTCGCCTCTCTCATCAGCTCCTCGCCGCACTCTCTCGCTCTAACGCGACTTCTATCATTCTCTCTCTCTCTCCCATCAGTCTCAGCGACTCTCAGTCTCTCATTTTCTCCGCTCTCTACTCTTGCTCGTCGCCTCTCTCTCTCTCTCTCTATGCTCTCGCATCTCTCGTTCTCTCTCTCTCTCTCGCTGATTAGCAGCCGCGCTTCTCAAGTCTCTCTCTCTCTCTTTCGCTCTCTCACACACTCGCTCAGTCTTTCTCGCTCTCACATATACTCGCCCTCTCGCGCCCTCGTGCACGCTCAACCTTGCCACTCTCGCGTTCTCTCTCTCTCTCTTATTTTTTCTCCCTCTCTCTCACTCTTTCTCCCTCTCTCTCCTCATTCACTTATGCGCTTTTTTCCGCACATCCATTCGTCTCCACAACACACTACACACTACACGCGATCATGTCTCTTCGTTTGACCCACATAGACGTTGTTTACGGCCAAAGCATTCACGCGAAACCATATTGAAAAGCGCGAATCTGCTAAAATCGCCTGGTACTAATATTTTTTTCATCCCTTTCATGTCAGTGTGTGATGCTATTATGCAACAAAGAGGCTTTCAGAAAATTAGCGCTACTATTAAGTGGCTATTAGTATCATCCGGTACATTTAAAAAACTATTACATCATCGTATCAAAAAGCCTACCCTAATGTATAAAATTCAAATCATTAAAGGATACAATGGCAAAGGTAAATCTTTCATTGAACGGAGTCTGATGTTTTACCTCGCCACCATATCACCATATCAAACGTGCACGTGAGTTTCCGTAGATTATGAAATCAAGACTGAATCCATCCATCCATCCTAACGTTGTTGTGATAAATTAACGCTGGGTGATTACGACTAATTGGGATGAGTCTATACAAGACTATATAACGCAACTTATAGCGATTCGCAGAGGATCACGCAAGGAAAAAATGAATTGGACTTTGCGAGAAATGCGCCATATATATGTAGAAATATAAGCAGATGTCTAGCGCAACAAAAAATAGATTATAGTAACGTAATATGTTTGATGAGGTGAATATGCAACAACAGCCATGTGTATGTGGGTTCTAAAATCAATGTTACTCTTGACCTCAACTCTGGATCAACACGGATTTTCTTAGCCCACTTCTTCCCCCTTCAATGTCTCCCTCGCATCCATGCAATTATTGTTTACTATGTACAAAATCCCGAGTGCGTTATTATTAGGGCTTATTATGCGTTATGATGGTGACCAGCCAAGATAGACAGATCTACATACTAATCTTAGCCTACTTATGATTTATTAGGCGTTAATAAATATGAACTAAAATGTTACATTATACATTCAATAATCCGAAAACCTAATATTTTCTTATACATATTCGCAATCGAAAAAGACAACAAAGTTTACGCAATAATTGCGTAAAAGCTACAATTTTCGCAAAACTTGTTAATAAATGTCAGTGGCTCCTTCCAGTGCATGGGGAAAAGACCTGTTATCAGATTCTGGGACAATTTCCAAGGTTTACCTGATTTGCTATACTGCCCTCGCCTACTGGTTCAAACATATTCTTATTCTGCACATCGCGGGGGTCGTTGTTGGCAAGAAAGTCTTAAATAAATGATTTCGAAATTATTGCTTCAAAACGCAAAATCTGGAAATCTGGAAAAGAATATAGCGAAATATATTCTCCCTTAATAGCGCATTATTATGTTACTGATTACACCAACTTGAAATACACTCCACGTTGTGCACGGGTATTGCTCTAGTAAAGATTAAACGTTTATTGGCGAATGAATCGCATCAATCACTTGTTTTATTTATAGAGGAGGTATATCTCTATGCTCAAGCCCAAAAATTTCATGAAATTTCCAGCACCTAATTATGTTACCACACAAATTTTGAATTTTTATGTAAAAATGGTATTTTGGATATTTCTCAACTATCCAACTATCAACTATATGGACCAAAATATGAAGGGTTTTCTATTTTGCACAATGAATGACCGCCTGTGTGTGTAATGGGTGAACGTATGTGATATATCTATTGTTAGTACTTACTGCGACATATCCATGACTAACTGACACCACTAAATTGGTAAAATGTTCCATGCACCTTGAGAAATTCTGAGAAATTACGAGGTTACCATCGCAGAACGCGCGAACTCCGCTCATCCTGACGTCACAAAGCTATTATGTCAACAAACGCGTGCGGTGTACCGCACTACTGTAAGGTGTGTTGCGAGGTGTTAGAACTATTTTGGGCGGCGTGGGATACTTGTTGGATCACTAGCAGATGTACATGAATGTACATGAATACATGTAATGACAGCTGTAGCAGGGTTGACGCTGAATGATACTGGCTTAGTTAATATCGTGGTTGTATCATGTCTCTGACGTCATAATGATGTCAGCCGCTGCTTACTATACATGTACGCGGGCAAGCAAAAACGCTCTGACAGTTCACATGTACCGTTATATGGAGAAATGAGCATGTACACAGGTGGCACATAGTGTTAGCCATCGAATAAAGTTGAAAACGAAAAATCGATGAAATTTCATGCACAACGTGGAGAGTATCCTTAAGAATTTATGCTGTCATAGCATCGAAAATTGAACACGTCGTAACACCGTGGCGTATTTGATTATAGGTTAGCTACAACACAATACAATACAAGCGTCTTCAAACAAGTGCACCTAATTCTAACGAAAAGACATCTAATTCTGTGTAGTGAACTCGGTGCGATTTACCGTTATTATCCATATCTGAATCCGTTGGTGAATAAGCTGGATGCGAGGCGGCGTGAGGCATGTGGGAAGGGAGGTTTAGGAGCCAATATCTCAGCCTAAGAGTATCGTATTGACAAGCGGTTGGTCTTGTTTTAGAGACTAAAGAATTCTGCTTAATGCAATATCATAAAATTATTCTAGACTTGCAGGCAAAGTAGAATAATGTTGTCGTGAAATAGCACTATTTTCCCGTTTTTCCGTTGTACACTCTAGGTATTATTATCTCTTGTTAATATGACCACTGTCTGGCGCTATCGCGAGATAATCCTAGATTTGCAAGAAATGGCGGCGGAATTCAAAACGATCGAATCGTGCGTGTTTTGGCGAATATAGCTATGTACGAATGTTCTAAGACATGTTAGCGTTACTCTAGACAGTTATTTGTACTCAATCAATGACAGTAAGTATAGCAAAAGTGGGGAAAACACAAGACCGGTCAAAAATTATTTTTGAAATCTTTACTTTAATTCTAAGCGGTAGTACTGCTTGAAGGTATGTCTTGTCGGGTCATCCACGCTGAAAAGCTATCAGAAGTCTTCGCAGTTGAATTTGGAGTTAAGCAAGGATGCTTACTGTCACCGCTGCTATTCAGTCTTGTCATCGACTATATTATGGAAAAGATAACCCATGGCCAGCGTAACGAAATACAATGGACACCTTGGACCCTGCTTGATGACCTCGACTATGCTTGACGACCTGACACTGCTTTCACACACACACACACACACACACACACACACACACACACACACACACACACACAC
>NW_014577115.1:295843-300655 GCF_000485595.1 Priapulus caudatus | reverse complement strand
ATCGCCAAACCATCTTTAATGTGTCGTAGCCCTTGTGATCACTCGAAATACATTTCGGGCATGTTGCAAGATCTGGCCACGACAAATATTTTATGGGTCTCCCACGACAAAATTTCGTACGATCTGTTGTGACCCGGGCAGCCACGACAGCAGCACGACCACGACAAGATCGGTAGCTGCACGCTGACCTGGCGCGCTTCCTATCGGAGACATGGCAGTCAACGCCGCACCACATAGACTCATTGAGTGAACAGGGGGCTAGGTATACGCACCGCACGCCGGAGCACATGTCTTCCTGGTCACTGTGTCTCGTTTCACACAGTTGTATTTCAGCCTGTTCTGCTAGCATCTATGAGAAATACGACATACGCATATACGCTCTCCTATGACAAATAGTGTCATAGGAAAGCGTATATGCGTATGTCGTATTTGTCATAGGAAGATTCTTCCTATGACAAATAGTGTCATAGGAGAGCGTATATGCGTATGTCGTATTTGTCATAGATGTAAGCAGAACATGTTGCAGCCGTATTTTCACCTTTTAACGTTATTTTGATAAGATAAATGTTTGACGGCCATCAGACACGTTCAACAACCGTCCTGCGATGCTTTTCTTTGTTGAATATTACGGCATAGACTGTTCACCGTCAACGATCACGAACCATGAGCATCTTACATTGATCCGACCAACTGTACGTTCCTCGGCTCCTTCCTAGCGGTTGGCGAAAAGAGAATCCAGCTTCTCTAGACGCGGAAAAATGTCTGAGTGGCTACACATAGGGTCACCAGACTTGTATAAGTATACTGCGAGTAGGGGGGGGGGGTCACATAATTAGGGCTCGTTAATGGTGACACGGGGATTCCCTCACAGATCTGCAGTAAATAGCAATTAGCTAGGTAACTACGGCAGGGCTCTTCATCGATTTTCGCAAATGTTAGCAGGTGTTGTTATGATCATTATGAGTAGCAAATAACGCGCACACCGTCGAGTAATCGGCAATTTGGGAAATCTGTGACAACTAACCAGTCGACCTCCTCTTACTGACTAATTTATTTTCGCCGAACAACGCCGCACTTGTGGCGCCGGTGGTTGCATTAAAAACCAGAGAGCGAACAGAGCGAAGCGGATTTCTCCCCGGATCCGGATTTGTTGTTATAGCAACGAACTGCGCAGCACATTATGCGGGCCCTAATCAGCGAAATACCATTACTTTCTCCATTCTTTCTGCTGATATTCTTTTACGTTTTTGCTCGAGAGGCTTCCTTAAGCAGAGTTCTGAAGTGCCGACGAGGGGTGGCGGAGAGTGTACTTGTAACAATACAGTGTGTTAAAATATAGAACGTGTGCGGGCAGAAATAATGGCGTACTGGTGACGAGCAATGTTTACAGGGATGATAGCCAGTAGGCCCCTATAGACACTGCTTCGGGCGATATGTATGATTAAATTCCTATGGTGTTGGTAATAGCAGGATCGTATATCCGCCGCATGGGGCAGGAACAGGGGGCAGTACGCCTATAAGATATGCCTACGTAAATATGATTAATGTTAATGTAAATGTAATGAATCATAGAAATAAATAAATCATGATAGAATCCTAATAAAATGATTTCTTCCGTCGACTACTATCATACACGTGGGTTAGCTGAATGCAGAACCTCTTTAGTCTTTATTGCTTACAGTTAGGTCACAAGATTTACTGACGCCTCTAGAAATATTCAGCTAGGTTACCACTAATAGGTACTAAACTTTATTGATTACAAGGCGCCAACTCTTCCTGAGTTACGGAGCAGTCTGTTACAATAGACATCTAAAAAAATATTTCACCAATTTTTGGTTATTTTTCTAATATCTGGCACACCAATAATTTTACATCAGCATTAGCAATAAGGACAGTTGCTGTTCCGTGGAAACACAATAAACACATGATGAATCAAATACGTGCGACAATAAACCACAAAGTCTAAACCCATTTCCCTCCAGTGACGAGAGGGATTCTGTGTAGCTGATGCACCATTACAATCTATTATAAATTATATCAAGATATCAATATATTACTATAATATATCAATATATTATTATTATTATTTATTATAAATTATTATCAATCTATGATCACTTATATCATTTTTCAGGATTAGCAGCATACGCACCTCACTCTTCATATTTATTATATTTATGTTATATTTTCTTTTCGGCAGGTGGTGCCTACATGGTGGTGTCGGGCTGTCCCACTCGTAACGGCTCGAAGCATGCCAGTGAGATCGCCTCCATGGCTCTCGATCTCATGACAGTCATTGAAAACATCCCCGTACCACAAAACATTGACGCCATCCTCCAGCTGAGAGCTGGAATCCATTCAGGTGTGGACGAATGCTTGATGTGTGTGTGTGTGTGTGTGTGTGTGTGTGTGTGTGTGTGTGTGTGTGTGTGTGTCACACACACACACACACACACACACACACACACACACACACACACACACACAAACAACCATATTCAGACAAAAACAGACAAACTGGTTCAGGAAGCAGCTAAAGTCGGGTTGAAATTCAACATTACGAAAATAAAGTCCATGAGGATAAACGCACAAAATGTGGACGCAGTTACCGTCGAAGGAAAGGAAATTGAGGAAGACGTTCACATACTTAGGTAGCGCTCTGGACAAAAACGAAGGGGTCGAGAAAGATGTCAAGGACAGAATAGGGAAGGCAACGGGCGCCTTCAAATTGTTCAACAACATTTGGAAAACAAGCACCATCACCCTCAAAACTAAATTAAAAACATTCAACTCTAATGTTCAGACCGTCCTCATGTATGGCTGTGAAACATGGAAACTAACAGCCCAAATAACTCCCAAAAAAATTGTTAACAAATGCGTGAGAAAGATCCTCAGAATGTTTTGGTCTACACAAAACACCCATCACAAATAAGGAACTCTGGAAGAGGACGAAGCAGGCCCCAATGGAAACCCAAATCAGAAGAAAGAAGTAGGGATGGGTGGGCCACACGCTGCAGAAAGAAGCGACCGACACAACACGCTCGACGCTGAGCTGGCACCCGCAAGGAAGACGTCGGGAGGAAAGACCTCAAGTAACCTGGAGGCGAGACTGAGAGGTTGAACTTAAGAAGAAGGGCTACATCTGGAGGGAAATGGAGCGGAAGGCGACCAACCGACCGACATGGAGGAAGTTCACCAATGACCTGTGTCTCCCAGGAGACTGAAAGATCTAAGAAAAGAAGAAGAAGAAGAAGGTCGCACAGCTCTGTGGGCAACATTGAATCTTCCGCGTGCAATATTGGATTTATTTCATGGCACGTTACATACTCAGCACCAATTACCAGTATACTTCGCAGCCATATACCAGTATAATTTATACATTTTAATACATTATTTAATTACAATATTAATTCTTACCATATTTTAAGCAAATAATCGCAAAACAATAATTATTAAAATATCTTTACACTGAATCCTGTCCAATGAATGTAGCAGTCACCCTGTCTACTTCTATTAGATATCAAAGCTTATTATAGTCACATAGATATGATAAGATTCCAGGTAAATATCTGTGGTGGCCTTATTAGGGGCTACGGATAGTTATTTATTACTGTAATAAAGCAGCACACATCGTTACAATAATCAGCCGAGCCACAATAATCACCTATTTTGACTACCTGAAGATTGTACGAGTATTTACTCTGTCCTGTATCCTCCTGTGCTAGATTTATATCGAAGTTAATGTCGTTCTCGCGTTACAAGTTATAGAGACGAATATTTCAAGTAGAACCACATGGGCGTAGCCAGGGACGATTCCAGGCATTCCGGAATTCCCCCTGGTTTGTATCAAAATAGCACATATCTGATACAGTATGTATATAAAAGCATGAAACGAAAATGTTAACGAAGTTTTATTAGTATACTATCTGCGGGTACCCGCTGCACTGGTTAAAATCGTGCTACTAATTCATACTACTAATAATGGGACACAATAGGAACATTGGGTAAAAATCGACAATAACATTGCACACAATATCAATATTTACAAATCAGTCTAATAAGATAATAAGCATGGGAAAAAACTGTTACGTATGACATTTATATGACAGCACAACCCAACTTAGAACCCCTGGGACATAATAGTAATATGGTGTAAATGACAAAAGGTTATTATAACAGCATGTACGAATGGGTTGCACTTTTCATTTCCAAGCCTCTTGATAAACAATGTTTTTCGTGTTATTCTCTGGTGCAAATATGTAGAGATTCCTGGCGTGTCCAACTCTTGAGCTCCCCACGTACATCCCACATCCATTGTGAGATCGTACCATGAATAAAAGAAATTCCATATATAGTATAGATAGAGACAGGCCAGCGAGTGGGGTCTGTGTCCACTGGATATTGTTTAGTGAATGCTTGGTGAAATTAATAAAAAAATTTACTGAATCAGAAAATGCATAGCTTTCGAATGGTACAATGCATTCTGAGATCGTAGCATCTGAACTAAACCTCTCAACTCAGTGAGTAGTACCTCTGAACTGGTCCTGGTTGTGGTCTGTTTTAGTATTGGTTTCGGTTTCACAATAGCAGCAGCTGATGAGGGGAGGGAAAGAAATAGTCATCGATTTTTCTGTGTGTGGCAGCACTGTACAGTTAGTGGTGACATTGTGTGAAGTTTCACGAATTCACGGATTTTTCACAGATTTTTCCGTGAGTTTCACGGTTTGACAGATTTTTTTCGTCTAGGAACAGTACTCCCCATGTATAGGAAATCGCCCTCTGAAAATTGCATCCAAATCGCTTGGGCGGTTT
>NW_014577115.1:284134-295833 GCF_000485595.1 Priapulus caudatus | reverse complement strand
CATTATACATTATCTGCACATTATAGAGGGCAATTATCTGCACATACATACTTTGACCTGCGTAGGCCTACTTTGAACGGCGTGGGGTCGTTGTTAATGAACTAATGTGGTGTTTACCGGTGTTCAGGAGTAGATAATAGGGAGGAGTGTGACATCAATAAACAAGGGAAATTCGTCATTTACTAGCCTTATAATACCTACGATTTACTACACGTAACTCATCCAACTTGAGCTCAAATCGGACACAGTACATTCGCCCATCATCGTACGAAATCGTTATTATCGCCTTATTATCGCCTATTATCTACTCCTGATATATATATATATATACCTCTCTCGCATTCTCTCGTCCTGTTTTTTTTATTCCACGCGGTCACTCTCCTTTCACGCACTTACGCATGTTTCTATTTTATTTTCGCGTGTGCCTTTCGCTTACCTATGAGAGAGCCGTGATATTATTAGACAATAACATACATGTGCATGAGAACCGCACTCATTATCTCGTTATCATTAGCTCGTATCGTTATCATTATCATATTCATTATCAGTAGCATATTCATTATCATTAACATATATTATCGTTATCATTATCTCGTTATCTCGTTATAATTATCTCATTATCTCGTTACAACCGACTCGTTATCTCTCTGCAGCAATGAAGATACATATGAGTGATACAACGGAGATAATTCTGGACAAGGTGGGAGGATTTAAACACGTATCTCGTGGAGAGGTCGAAGTAAAGGTAAACCCCGTTGGCGTATTGTGTTATGATATAATCAGGAGTGGATAATAGAGACTATAATAGAGATATTAATAATTCTCTATTATTAGTCTAGTCAATATATAGAATTTTTTGGCCTACCCGGAACAAATTGCAACAGAAGGTTCTATTGTTGGAAGTTGTTGATTGGACCCTCCTAAACTTCATATGCAAAATCGGCCAAAATCGGCCCACGGGAAACTGGCTAATTAGCATAATTCTAAAATGGCCGCCATTTTCAAGTTTGAGGCTAGTTTTTCCTAGATAGTACAGATCGAAGCTATAAGAGCCAAAAATCAGATGAATTAATTGTGCACTTTTTGACAAAAGCATGAAACTGGCATAAATGTTGTATAATGTATAATGTTATGATATAATGTATGTTGTAAAATGTATAATGTTATGATATAATGTATGTTGTAAAATGTATAATGTTATGATATAATGTATGTTGTATAATGTATAATGCTCATATATGATTGTGCTATTACATCACGACACACGAAACTGAGCGGCATAACGTACCACGTCCGCTAAAGGCCAATCTCAAGGTTAATTGGTTAAATACGATAAGGACACCTTGTCGGTCTATTGCCTACTCTACTTCGACATTTACTGTAGCGAACGCCTTAATAATATTAAGTTCTATCTCCGATCTGAGGGGGGGGGGTTACTTCAGTAAGTATAACACCTCCATCATGAGCAGAGACTGCATGACAGCTAATTATGCTGATAATCACATATGTATTGTGAATAAGGAGATTTTATTTATTACTCAAACATTGATAGGCAACCGACGCGATTGCAGAACATGGAAAATTGACGGTTCGATTATCTTTTATCATTCTCCAATATAAAACACATTCAACCTGGTTACTTAAGGGCGCCAAATATCTGCGTAGAGTATATCTGTTCAGGGCCCTTTAACGCACCCGCAGAAGTTAAAAAGTTAAAACCACTAGTTAGATCTATGGCTTAGGTATATTTTCCGATTGGGTCATTTTTTTGGCGTAGATTCTTGCACTCATGTCTAAACACATCTAGACAGCATCGTTAGAATTTCACTGATTAAGAAAAAAATGGAGTGCCAGTTTTTCATTAAATTTAGGCGCTCATTTGAATTTCAAAATGCCAATCAACGGAAAATATTCTTTTTTTTAAATAATTTCCAATTAAACCAATCTATTCATTCAAATGTCATACAATTTTATTCTATTTCTATTTATATCATATAAAGAGATCAAAGATTCATTGCGAAACAAAATTAGAGCACTCGAAAATTACTCCTAAATAGCAAAAATCCAAGATGGCCACCATATTCAGCGCCTTTTCTCCGTAAAATTGCCATACGTTTGTACCAATGGACATTGGAGATTTGTTGTGGGTCTAACCGATATGTTTTCAGTTGGCATATGAGATTCATAATAACAACGTATTTATGATTGGAACGACTCTTTACCATCCTCCAAAACATTAAGAGAAATAATGTAAAAGATGTAATTCAATATAAAAATCAATTATAGTTTAAGATGGATATTTTTTTTTAAAGCGTACGACATGCTACAGTGTATGAATCAGGAGTACTAGTGTCATTGCTTCTCACTATCTTCTAGATCTTCGCCAATCATTGTGGTGTAATGTTAGTAGCAGCTGTCGCCTTCCCGCACCACATTGCAAAGTTCAAGTACAGCGACATTGTTTCCTCTGCCATGCGCACCTTTCGCGGAAACTTTGATTTTTCACAGTTACACCTGAGCGAGTCTGGCGAGCACCTAAGACCGGGGGCTGGTTGGCAAACCTTGAGAAGAAGCTGTCAGTCGCTGTTTGTCTAGGTTTCGCCACCAAGGTCAGAGGTCGCAGACAACGGTTGATTTCATATACATATCCTGGTGCCATATTATTAGCCTGGACATTGTGGCAGGCGTATATGTGAATCCATGGCTCCTGAGTCGGTGCAGTTTCGTGCAACTCCTTGTTCATTCCTTGAAGTTGCTGAGACAAAAACCATCTGAAGCATATTGTGCTTCGCCCAATGTGGACCTCCACTTGGACAGAAAGAGAGCAAAGAAAACTCTTCACAGCCATGTAAACTTTTTCGGATGTTCATCTCCGTTCGGCCAAGACCAGCTAGTGCTATCAGGGATCGGTGGCGGCTTGCTTCAGGAACAGTTGCAAAGCATCCCTTCTTTTCCCTGTCCTTGGATATGTTGCTGTCGTATCCACAGCCGTGTAAGAGCATGCAGTTTATGCAAGCTGCTGATTTCTCCGGTCGCAAGGCTTTGCGATAAATTAGGCTGTAGGAAGAGCTTTTCGTATGTCTTTCGCTTGTCCCAGCATTAGGCAGAATGGTTTGCAATAGTGGCGTTCTTCGGTAGAGGCAGAAGCAGCACTCTGTGTCTTGAAATATATGGGACATTAGATCCCGTTGCTCGCAACTCTCTACAGCATGATAAATCATAAGAGTAGTCGCGCCTGCTTCCTGTGTGCTACACCGGGCATGTTATTTCACACATTCATAATTCGTCTATGAGCCTCCTGCAGTGTTGCAGTCATGCCGTTGACTGGTACTGTAGTGGGATAAAGCTGATGGGCAAGTAGAGAGTTAGGAATCCTTTTGTGCTGCATGCTGGCAAGAATACATCATTTCTGTCTTTTGATGCGCCGTTGAGTCTTAAACTATGTAGGATTTAGTTTACCCGCAACATTGCTTATTTCCATCGCTCTCTCAGTTGATGCTTATTGGCGTAGTTATCAAATATAACTCGCAACTGGCAATATCTCGAGAGCCTTGGGTCAATGCAGTGTGACGAGGATGTTGCAAGCTCTTTGAAGTTTGAAAATTTTGATTGCATCACTCGACTGTACCACTCCCTTCCATGCAACTACAAGGACACATCTCAATCCCTCTTCATAATCGGTGGGGCTGTGCAGAAGTTTGAAGGCTGTGTCGTTGGCGCACCAATAAGTCTTGCCAGAAGCTTTATCAGCTGGTGCTCTCTGTCCGTCAGTGGGATGAATAGGATCATCCGGTGGGCCATGAGGTAACTTTTGCTTTGTGTAGGCAAATTCAGCGATTGCCAATCACTTCATTCCAGATCGACACTCTCGAGCATGACCAGGCAATCAACCAGCAGTTGGCAAAGGTCAACACCTTCAGACCCCTGTGTTCCAATTTAATGTCTTTTGCAGCAGACTCGCATGTCTTCTGCTTGATATGGTATCTTGTCCCAAGATTGCGACAGATGATGCGTTCCTTCTACAAAACGTTTTGGTAAGCTTCCATGGCATTTCCCTCGGTTGGCTAGGTACTTTGGTGAACTTTGCTCTGGGATGATTCCTTTCACATGAGTTTGTACATGGCAAGTGCCCGTCTGCAGTCCGAGTTCTCGCTAACCAGGCCTCATTTGCGAATAAGTTTGCAGCGGTGCTAACACTGACTCAGCTGAGCCAATGGAGCTTCTTGGCGAGCATTTTTGACTGACGAGAGTTATGATTGCGTGGTGGTGGCAATTGTGCTAGTAGTAGCTACAAGTCGTCTGACTCATGCAGCAAGTCGTGCCAGCTGCGGAGGCAGTGAGAGCAAAACCTTCAAGAGCGTGCTTGAGATGTTGTGTATTCCAGAGATCCTCCTTGGCCTTTCGTTGATTTGTTGAGGTGTTCCATGCCTGATCAACACCAATTCGTGTGTGAATGAATACGGTTGCTGCGTAACTTCACTGCAACACTCACAATTGGGTGAAAGCTCTGCATAGTTCTGGATTAGAGGTTTTATGGCATCCCATGCGTGCGATGAGTCGTGAATGTTGTTGAGCATAATCTAGCACTGCATATGCAAAGAAAGTACTTAAGTGCTGGCATATGCAAAGATGCTCAGTGATACCAAGCTATGAGGGTGCCAGTTACCTTCCGCGTATAGCCTGCTGAACGTGTAACAGTGTTATCACCTGGCCGCATGTAATCCTAGCCCATTGAAACATTGGGTCTGTCTTACGACTACGTCAAATCTCGTACTTGTTTCTGCCAGATTGAAGGATTCTAATATCCATTTTTGAATGCCTAGTGGCGCTTCTGCAAGCGCCTGTCTTATCCCGGCTATGCTTCAGTCAGCTGCTCTTACGGTGGCTACCAAGGCGTCACGTACAACAGTTGATCCTCAGAAATTTCTGCCATTCCAGAGATCGAAGAGTGCCTGAAGAGTTAACTGGTGCAGCTTCGATCCGCTCTGATTGTAATGATTGCCATTTAAAATCCTGTGATACAGTCAGCGCTACCGGTACAGAATCTGCTTCTTGGCCATGCGTCGTCAAGACCTTAAATTATTTGAAAGCATTTATAAAATTAGTGAGCCTATGTATTGAGATATAATGATCTTGCTAGAAATACAAAGTTAAAAACTAAAATAGAGTCCGATTGCGTTATAAAAATTTAAAATGCGTGGTAAAGGATTATATTATTAGTTTTTGATCTAATTAACGTCGAAAACCTTGTTTCTTATTCATGCAAACAGGAGTTCAGATGAAAAGTCTTCTCAACACTATAATGCATTGGTACTCAAACTCTTGAACACATTTTGATTTATACGTTTTAAAGAATAATGTTGGAATACCAAAAACCATACAAATCGCTTTAAAACGCTAGGGCCATTTGAAAGTTTAACAATGGCGGCCTAAACTGTTAATGGAAAAACTGGCACCATTTTTTTTCTTACATCATGAATGTTTCTAGGGTGTTTAAACATGGGTGCAAGAATCTACCCAAAATTTTGCTTTTTATACATACAAGCAAAGACTAAGTGATGTCCATGGCAGTGAATTCGCTTACTTTACTGACTTTATCGTCTCATGACAAGAACAAACAAATAAATATCACGGATTTATCGCCGAAATAAAACTGCTTTCAATATTATCATAAATCCGGTTAACACATTCTAAGAGACACGGGTTTGTGTTTTCAGGGCAAGGGTAAGATGAAAACGTTCTGGCTAATGACGCAGGAACACGAACGACCAAGACACACAGCGGCGACCGTTTGGAGATATTCGTACGTGCAGGACTAAGCACGCACGCACGCACGCACGCACGCACGCACGCACGCAGCCCATTACCACCATCACTCGCCGCTACTCAGTGCTTTGGAAGCCTCTAAGTTATAGAGCGCGCGACGCATGCGACGAGAGAATGTGTAATAACACGTAATCGCATGGTAACCGGGCTGCCATGTATATATAGGCCCTATACACACACACACACACACACACACACACACACACACACACACACACACCACACACACACACACACACATATATTATATTATATATATATATATATACAATGTTGTCGACTCGTCTGCGTGCACTGACTGAATTGGAGATAATTTTCTTGCACTATTTACCGCTTGCTAATATGTCTTGTTATATCCGTATACGTATGTGCTATCTTAGAAAATATGTGACCCGCTCCAGCAAAACCAGGATTAAGTAGGAAATTCTACAAATTGAGTTATGTGCATATCTGAATAGATCATTTAATTACCTTTAAAATGATATATAATATTTGGCTATATCTAAAGAAATTGACCGATCTACCAGCATTTGAAGATCGGAACCGACTTATTCCGCCGAATATGCAGCTTTTGAGATAAAGCGTTCCGGGCAAGGGCCCAGTCGGGATGAGCGGTCAGGGGCCTTAAAAATATTTTTTTATTTTTTTATTTTTTAAATTAAAATGACCATAATAATCTAGAGATATCTGAACCTATATATCCGGATATAATATGCACTTAGGAACTTATTTTGTAAAAATTTATTTTTGTCCAGGTAGGCCATTTTCAGCATTGACATGTTGTGCGTGCTCATTACTCAAAACAATAACTTGCGACTAGTCCGTATTATGCTGAGGCGCGGTCACATATGTTTCTCTACTCGGAAATTGCCTTTCTCATTGTGCTAAATGTATTTCTTTTAAAACCGATTGCTCAACAACTGCACTATTGAAGTAGAATTTATTATTCTCTACTTTCTTCTGAAATATATACATATCATATTTTGGCTGGAAATCCCCCGAAGAAATTGATGGAATCGCCCGTCCCTGCTAGTATATGTATATATATACATATATTATATATATATATATATATATATATATATATATATAAATGTAGAACAAATAATTAGCTTGTATGTGACTGGCTTGTATGTGACTGTGCATGCAGTGAGATGATACTGTAACAGATCTAGTAGATGTGCTAGTTATTTTTACTCGGAAAGACGGCGAAAAATACGGCGCATTTCTTTGTTTTTCGCTGCTTTTTCGCCAGTGAATACGGAGTTTAGTCCCTTGTTTTTATTCATTCCTGATGATATAGTAGCACCTGACAACACACGTACCATATATAACTGCCACGCGGATATATAGTTTAATATTGTTTATGTACTTCATATATTACTCATTATAACTACTTAATATTATATATATATATAAATATATATATATATATATATGCATAGCCTAGTGCCAGCTTACCTATAATAAGAGGGTTCCGCGAATTTTAAAATTACCCACAATGCAACGCCGCCGGCCATGACGGTTCCAGAAACCAGTTCAGGCATGGTACAAGTACATGCATTGAGCAACGCGCACCTCTGCTCATTTTATTCGCCTCAAATCCATCACAACGCCGCTCTCCTGCAGCAATTAATCGGTATCAGAGAGCGCCACAGGTTTTTGAGGCTGCCTAGCGTGATCACAACACAAGGTAAATTGACGAGAGACCAGGCGGACCACAGACGCTTGGAGCATTTTCAATAAAAAATCAATGCTGAATAAACACGAAATGTATTTACTACCAATGTCTTAATGTTTCTCTACTCTCTTTCGCCTAGTATTGCCGATAATTACCTGTAAATGCCGGTCAAATGCTCCTCTGCAACACACACGTACACCGAACGCACGGCGCACGCCGCTACACATTTACACTTATATCAAGAGTGGATAATAGAGATCTCTATTATCCACTCTTGCTTATATACATATATCGCCGGCATCCAGTAGGCAGCTGTTTGAGTGGGGGTGGTGATTTCTCTTGCACGTGCAGCATACTCTACATAAAATAGCACCGATCGAGGCAACATGTAAACAGAATTCACCAAGCCCGGCTTTACAATTACAGTGTGCTGACATGATGCGTGTCCCATATCCTCTCATCGTGATCTATGCACGGATAGAGAGATGGTATAATCAGAGATTGGGAGTGCATAACACGTGCTCGGATAACGTAGATGGGACTCTCACTGTTCACATAATAGATGTAGACTGATACACCATGCACTAACCCAACCGCAGAACAGTCGATCGTAGGCATCCAGGCTTTTGTGGTTCTGAAAGTCTTTGAGAGTGTAAAATGGTTTCGGCTAGAATGTAATTAGGTAGTCAATTCACGAGATCCAAATAAGTACGTGATTGGCACAAGTTGTGGTCTTCGCTCCATTCTCGTACGGGTGTCGATTCACAATGCAAGCAATTTTCTTGAGATAGCATGCTTTGGCTACGTTGTCTAGTAAAACAAAGTACTTGTCCATACTACGTACACTTCAGACAGTTGGCAAATGTGCATACACCAGATGTTATAAAACGCTGCGTTTGATAGCTATATGCAGTAAATTCGGTGAAATTTCTAAACACTCGCGATGTAAACAAACTCAAGTCCATGAACATAAATTATTTGTTGCGTGCAATCTCTCGTTAGTGGAGTAGGCGAGGTACGGTACCGGTATCCAGGGTACGTTCCGGCAGCACCCTGGGGGACATAGACCCTCTCAGCGATAGGGTTAGGGTTAGGGTTAGGGTTAGGGCTAGGGTTAGGGTTAGGGCTAACCGAGATGAACTACTTCGCACTGTAAAGTCGTGGTTACGAGATTTCGAGCTAATAAACCTGCATGCAAAGCCCTGCAAAAACGGACCTGTGTAATCTCATTGAACTCTAGCGGAGCACCCCAACCCACGCTGATAAACCTGCCTGCAACACCCTGTAAAACCGGGTCTGCACAATCATATCAAACTCTAGCACCCCAACACGCGCTGGTATCCCTGTCTGCAAAACAGGGATCTACTTACTGCTAATATAGATTACTATAATAACACTATCGTATGTACAATCTATCGATGTAAAATCGCTAGATTGCGAATATCGGTAACACTTGTTCGCAATTCTGACTACCAGTATGGCCGGCGGCACGGGATTGTAGGTAATATTGCTATTTTTAGTGCAAGTCGCGGAACCCTCTATAGGCGTCTGATCGTAGCTAGACGCTAAGTGAGTGAAACCGGATAATACCCCCATCACCTTAATCAACACTACAGTAGATTTCCGCTACCTCCGGTAATTACGAACCCTCTCGACCTGAGTGCGAGTACAATAGATACCGATATGTTGCACAATATGTGTGTCGCATCCGCGATGATCTGATCATGCAGTTGCATTGATGACAGAACAATGTCTGGACTACAAGTGTCAATCCGGCACGTGTTTCATATTAGGAGAGATTGGGTAGACGCTGCATGAATAGAATCTACCTACCTTACTAACGCTTATATATCGAGAATGCTGCAATAAAATTATACTTTTCTCATTGTAAGTGCGCTATCGTAGGTGCTGCATCAGCAGATGACACTGGCCTAAGGCAGTCCTTGTGTACCCATTAGCAGAATCAACCCGACTCCTCTAACTATATCACTAGTAGACATTTGCGAGAACATAATAAGATCATGTTACCGATTCGCTTGTCCCTTATTCGCAGCACGTAAATAATCTGACCGATATATAACAATAATTATTCGACTAACTATGTCGAGTAAAAGGATCATGTACCTATTGCTAAAACCTTGTCGAAAAACAATAAAAATCCTGTTCCTTTGACGACCATACTTAGCTTAGACTTCTCATGAATCAGCAGGAGTTATTTTGAAAAAAATATAATGCTACCCGCCCAACTTCAATAGCAAGGCACAACATATATATTTTTCTAAATCAAATACTCTTCTATAATGTTTTTGTAGAAATGGTAACACGCAAAAAACTGGCAATTTGCAACGCGTTTTACACTGGGAAGCAGACTTGCTTTGCACATTTTTAGGCCGCCACACCAATGCACACGGAAAGAGCCAACTACTCTAACAAACAGAGCTAGATATCTATAGTTTTGATAAGAACTTGAAATACCGTGCAGCGCGTTTCGTTTGGTAATAAAAAGAAAACAATTAAAATGTCCGTATAGATATAGATGCTAATGATCTAGTTACTCAAGCGCACGCAGCGCCGATTGGCTGATTTGAGAGCGTAATTGCCTATAATATACATGTTGATCTCGCCACGGCAGCAATTATTGCGTTTTTATCTGGCCATTTCGATTTTAGCTTTCAAACATTTCATCTTAACCCGACCCGAACCCGACTGACCATGCGTATTAATAAAATTTTGTCTCTATTTATAGAGGACTATAGTCTCAAAGCCCGTGTAACTGCCGAACATGTGATTATCGTTTATGATATATAAGGTAGCAGTATTTAGTAATTAACACAATGTGGGGGTAAGGAATTGCATGAGGTTTAGCGGTTATTGACGCATAGTAGTTATAATGTGTGTAAATGTACCGTGCTGTAGTCAAGAATAGTGATATACAGTCGGCGCACGTTGAACAGCCGTCCAAAGATCACATATAGCGTCCAAGTAAAATACACGTGTCTGACCATTACTAGGTTCGTGGAACAAATATAGTTATCGTTAGTATTATGTCGATGCTGTATTGTGAGTTGCCTGTATCATTTGTATGGTGTTAGATGCATATTATAACTCGAAAATAATGCAGTTTTCATTCAAAGTTTATGTTTTTTTTTTAATAGCGGCATCATGATAGCCACGTGGTATAAATGTAATTTTTTAACTATAGGTCTCGCATCTCATAGGGAGAATGAATGTGACTGCAATTAGTTAGCCCCGTGCATTAGTGTTTCTTAAACTATTTCAGTGTCATTCACCTTTGAGTCTTTATCACAAAATTTCATTCACCCGCGACTAAATTTCTTAATGGTTTTGGTAATTTTCGACTTGCTCTCTCTTGTGTATAATTTGATATATACCAGAGTTACCAAATCAAACTCACAAAATACTGAAGTCGCTAGAATAGAAAATGCAGAATATCACTACAAGAAAATGGCACAATCTAACTATAGATTGCCTAAAAACGGGGCTCAAATCTCCTTAATATAGTTAGAATTAATGTTGCTTGGTGCAAATAAGTGCTGGTAGATTGAAGTACAGTAAATATATATAGAATTCTAGTTCTAGCAGCATAGTAGCTAAATTGGCAACACGAAGTAAAGCTACAGTTCAATAGTTGCCTGCGGCGATCCTCCAGTGTGGAAATTTATAAATTTATGATCCCACTAGCTCGTCTGGTCTCCCCTAAAAGGTTATAATACAGTAAATTTGGGAAATATCCTGCTACTTTCTAATTAGAAAACCATAGGTAGAGAGAAAAAAACATATTCAATCCAATAATTTCCAGCTCCACTGCCATTAAAAGCATTAAGAGCTTACTAACCACTTTACTGCATGGCAATGCCTTTTTAAGTATAGAAAAAATATAAGTATATCTGAGTAAATTAAGTCATTCACCCCAAAATAATTTCATTCCCCTTTCGGTAAACTATTAACCAATTTAAGAAGCACTGCTCTACATGACACATTAAAACACATTTTACATTTACATTAGATAACAGCGATGGTTACGATCTAACCATTATACAGTCCAATATGCAGTGCCCTTGATGTTCGCTCCGTGCTCTCCAAGAATTCTGTGCAGAAGAGTGATTCAGAATTGCGACCTTCGCGTTCGATAGTTGCGCGATGCCGCCTCTCCGGAAATCACATGTCTGGC
>NW_014577115.1:276538-284124 GCF_000485595.1 Priapulus caudatus | reverse complement strand
CTCTCTCTCTCGTCTCTCTCTCTCTCTCTCTCTCTCTCTCTTCTCTCTCTCTCTCTCTCTCCTCTCTCTCTCTCTCTCTCTCTCTCTCTCTCTCTCTCTCTCTCTCTCTCTCTCTCTATCTATCTATCTATCTCTCGCTTGCGATCTCTCTCTCTCTCTCTCTATCTATCTCTCGCTTGCGATCTCTCTCTCTCTCTCTCTCTATCTATCTCTCGCTTGCGATCTCTCTCTCGCTCTCTCTCTCTATCTCTCTCTCGCGCGCGCTCTCTCTCTCTCGCTATCTTTTAAAAACCTCCCGAGTCTTTGCGTTCTTTACGAATTCGATTCTGTCGTTTCCATCAATGGCGGAACCATCACCGTCCTCATTCCGAGACAAAGCGGAGCGCCGAGATTTAACTCTTTCCTTTTGCCGCACACTACGCGTTTTCTCGTGTTTTACTGCTTTCCGCAAAGCCTTGCAGATAACGAGCGGCGACAAGTCAACAGTGGAATAACTTCTGCTGTCTGTCGGTGTTCGCAGACCGACTTATCACGGCTAGAAATGAATGCGATCGGTAGCGAACTGTCAGCGATCCATTTCGCGAGGCGGCAGAATGCAGCTCCGTTGTCTTTGACGCGTTTTGAATTAATGTCGCGGTTCGATCACGCGTGTGCAGTGAATGAATCTACTAAGTGTCTTTAACGTCGGCGACGCTGCTATCGTGTGTGTGCTGCGGTGCGCACGGAATCAACGCAAGCCATCGTCTCCATCTCAATCTCGCGTCAGATTACATAATACACTCGGCACGACGACGACGGAGACCTTCTTACGTCCGGCAAGGCGTGCAGTATCGGTGTGAGTGAACACTGGTGTGATTCCCCGCGCGACGTAGATTGCCGCTCACTGGCATCATCGGCCACCGCGCAATGCGGTCTGATGCTTGCTGCCGAAAGGGGAACGAACGACGAGTGTCAGTCTAAGAGTCGCGCTCGTGGCTAAGATCGCGAGGGGCGATAAATGATGAGTGCAGTGTTGCACCGGCGAGGAGAGGCTGCCCTGCGACGCGTGCGCATGACAGGCATTGTGTGCATGTGTGCGCGAATATTCCTCAGTGAACGCTAACACAAGAAGAAGAAGAAGAAGAAGAAGAAGAAGAAGAGAAGGGTTCCTTTTCGTATACAAAGAATGACGTATCAGAGATGATGACGTCCCCTTGACGTCGTCATGGTGTCGCGAAGCGTCGTCGTCGGCGGGAATATGAATAGTGGCGTCTCAGGGCAGGTGCAGTGCAAACGATAATATCTCAGGGTAGTGGCCACGCGAGCGGCGACGTTGCAGGGTAGAGGACATGTGAGGTCTCGGGGTTGAGTGATGACGTTTCAATGCGGAGGGAATGCGATAAGTGATGACGTTTCAAGGTGGAGGGAATGGGATAAGTAATGACGTCGCAAGATGGACGGGATCCGAGCGGTGATGACGTCACAGGATAGAGAGAATAATCCGAGTGATGATGACGTCTCAGGGTAGAGGGAATAATCCGAGTGGTGATGACGTCACAGGATAGAGAGAATAATCCGAGTGGTGATAACACCTCAGTGGCGATGAGTAGACGATGACGATAGCTGTCGTTGTCTACCCGTCATCTTTCTCCGCGTTGTTGTCGTCGCAGCTGCTTCCGCTCTCTGTCGCTGTCTCTGTCTCTGTCGACGCTGCTGCAACGACGACAAATAAAATCAATGCGAATTCCTAACTTCGCATGTGGCAAGAACTGTGTGTGTGTGTGTGTGTGTGTGTGTGTGTGTGTGTGTGTGTGTGTGTGTGTGTGTGTGTGTGTGTGTGTTTAATCAAGGACGGAAATTGAAAGTTTAAGGTAATTCAAAATCAGTTGAAATAAATTCACACACCAGTATTTCCCGCTCCACTATAAGACTAACCTCTATAGAATTTCTAGAAATATTTTCCGCAACCGTTCATATACGTGTAATAACCACAGGCACATGGAGCGTTTCAATAAAATATAATGCTAAATAAATACGAAATCTATTTACTACCAAAGTTTTAATGTTTCTATACTCTCTTTCATCTATTATTGCCGACAGTTTCCTGTAAATGCCGTCCACATGCTCATCTACAACAAACACTGGCTGCCGCCATTGCTGCCGCTGCACACTGACACATAAATATATAGTGTAAATATAACCTATATATTTATGTGTCAGTGTGCAGCGGCAGCAATGGCGGCAGTCGGTGTTTGTTGTAGATGAGCATTTGGACGGCATTTACAGGAAATTGTCGGCAATAATAGGTAGAAAGTAAGTATAGAAACATTAAGACTTTGGTAGTAAATATATTTCGTATTTATTTAGCATTATATTTTATTGAAACGCTCCAAGTGCCTGTGGTAATAACGGCAGACATGAAAGCCACAGCGCGCCAAAACGAATACATTAACACGTCTACTCTTGATTTAGCACTGTGTTTTATTGCTCACCAAACAACTAGCTACTGAATATGAAAAGTGTTATGGAGAAGAGCTTCTTTAGCTATTATTACTGGAGACAAACACTAAAGAAATTTTCGTATTTTTCCACAGAGAAAAAAGTAGCGAATAGCAGTGCGAGTGGATATTTTACATGGGAGTACGTTTTGCACGTTTTCGTTTGACGGTTTGTGTCTGCGTTTATATGATGCTGCTTTTCTAAACTAATTTTCTGCTAATTTTTATTTTATCTTCATTCTCTCGCATGTGCGGATAAGAAGACAGTACTCAGCGATAAGAAGTCGGCTGGTTTCACTCCCCGCACATAATTTATGGTATTCTAGTACTAACTGCTCCGGCCCCACCCGGCTCCTGCGACGGACAAGCCACGGACGGCCGCAGCGCCACCTATCGCCTTGTCAGTACAACCGCAACTCCTCAGCAGTTAATTGATAAGCAATTCCACCGAAATGCACACATCTCTGTTCTCACTAGAAAGCGCATGCAATTTCCCAGGTGCAACACCGCCAGCCCACTACTATACCGTCCTACGACGTGCCAGTGTCGCGTATTATATCCGACATACTATAGGTGGCGCACCGTGCCTATTCTAACAATATATTCGATGATAAGTGGGCAAATAATGTAGAGGTAAATGTAAGCTAATAACATATAACTGCCACCGGTGAGTGCATTGATACGTCGATTAGTTCGACCGCCGCTCGTTAAGTAACGCAATAGCTGTATTTACCGTCCTGTCAGTGAGCACGAATCCTACGATTGCGCTATTTTGCTACGTTAAAAAAACACCGACATAGCTGTCACTGGAGAACCACGAGGACAGGTGTGTTTTCACAGGTTCAGTAAAGTTTTCCTCTTAGCCTTGATCGTGATGAAGAATATTAAATGGAATTCGCGTTGGTATTTAGCCACTGGTATGCGTCACACATACGCGAACAATGTTACAATACCTGCTAGAACGTCGTAGTAATTATAGATATAGTTAATCTATATAGCTATATACTCATGCGCGGAGAGCGTAGGCGTTTACCGTTATCTATAACAGCTCAATCTATGATGATAATTTTGTTAAGCTCTGCAAAGCCATATATACGATTTCAGCAGCCATATAATAATGTTGAACTCATTTACGATTGCCATGCATCGCATCGTTAAGAAAAAATACGATACAAGATCAAGACTTTGTCAATGATATCTACAGAATAAATTGAGTGGGTCGGGAAAAACAATTGGTCAGTTTTAATTAATATAAAATAATGAATCAATCAGTCCGAAATAATGATTCGATCGATATGAAATAGTGAATCTATCTATATGAAATAATGAATCGATCCATGTGAAACAAAAAACAAGTCTATGTAGAATAGTGAATAAATCAATACAAATTAATGAATGAATCAATGTGAAACAGTGATTTAATGGTTATCTGAAATAGTTAATCAATTAATACGGAATAGTGAATCGATCTGTGTGAAACAGTAAAATGATCAGTGTGAAACAGTAAAATGATAAGTGTGAAACAGTGATCGATCAATCAATCAATCAATACGAAACACAGTGAATCGATCTCAATAGGAAGCTGCGCCTTTCGCTCCTCCGCATCCCAGCATCCTCTTAAAGGCGTTACTGAAGTCTCGGTTGAACACCGTATAGATGATAGGATTCAGCGCGCTGTTGCAGTAACCGAGGAAGAAGAAGATGGAGAAGGTGAGCGGTGGCAGGCGGCAGTGGTCGCACAGCGCCTCGGTGACGTAGACGAAGCCAAAAGGCAGCCAGCAGAGGATGAAGGCAGCGATGATGATACCTATGACAATCGTGGCACGACGCTCCCTCGCGCGCGCTATCCGCCGCTTCTGCCGGTCTGCGTTCTTCGTCGGGTCTTTACTCAGATCTTCCGACGAGCCAGTGTTCGCTCGCTTGCGGCTGCTGATCAGCGGCGAGTGCACGATGGCGATACGAGCGAAGAATGCCGGCTTCCGCTTCGGGGATTTCGCGACTGTCGGCAGGGGCACGTACTTGTTTGTCCGCGCATCGTCGTCGCCGACGGGCGGATCCGCAGCGACGACGTCGTTTTTGTCGACTAACCGGGTCGCCTCTTCCGGTACATAGTTCATGACGTTGACGCCGTTTATCTGCGTCAGGGTTTCCGCTTCCGTTTCCGGTTTAGCGACGGGAGCGTCGATGACGTACGCTCGATCAGCGTTCTTACACGGCGGCTTGCCGACAACGGCCTGTTGCTGAGAATTGTTTCGAAACGAGGTGACGGTCGTCGTCTCGGCGGTGCGCATGCGCACGCCCTGCCGCGCGCGCGTCCGCGCCGCGACGTAGACGCGGAAGTAGACGAAGACGATGACGATGACGGGAATGAAGAACGAGCCCATGCTCGAGTAGATGACGTATCCGATGCGTCTGCTCACCTCGCACAAAGGGTAGTTCCCGCTCGCCATCTCATCACGCCAGCCGAGCAGCGGCGGCACGCTGATGACACCAGAGACGATCCAGACTGCCGCTATGAGCACGGCGACGCGCATCGGCGTGCGCTTCTGCACGTACTTAACAGCCTGCGTAATCGACCAGTACCGGTCTAAGCTGATCGCGCACAGACTGAGCGTCGAAGCTGTGCAAAGGAGAACGTCTAAAGCTTTCCATATCTCACACCAGATGACGCTGAAGTACCAGTACCCCATGAGCTCCTGCGCAAGCGTGAAAGGTACGATGAGTCCGCCAATAAACATGTCAGCCATAGCAAGCGACGCCAGGAACCAGTTTTGCACCTGCAAGAATAAATTTGATATATTTTACGGTAATTGAATTTAATTGAATTAGGCTTATCACCAGATGGCAGCAGGAGACCACCTCACGTGACCTCATACAGTTTGACGCACCCGGCTGTTAGATGCGATATGATATGACTACTAGGCACTTAGGATATGACTACTAGGCACTTAAAAATAAAAAATAACCCTAACCCTAACCCTAACCTAACCTAAACCCTAAACATAACCTAAACCATAACCCTAACCCTAAAATTTTTTTTTTATTAAAGTGCCTAGTAGTCATATCATATCGCATCTAACTGCCGGTTGCCAGATTGACGCAGAAAACCATTCTTTTGCCTAAAACCTATAACCTAAAATTGTTGTCGATAAATGGGCCTACCATCAAAATAACTTTACCGCTGAATTGTCAGGAAACCCGACTATCTCATTCCACAGCCGTGTATACCTGTTTCAGACTTTTCTCTCTGGCGATGGCGATAACGACCATGATGTTGCCGACGACCATGAACAGCATCAGCAGCGTGACGAACAGTGCGGTTAGGATGATACGAGACTGACTGAAGCAGCTCGGGTAGAAACTGTCATGGCCGCACGTCAGATTTCCCGCGCTCAGGTTGCCAGTAGGTGGCGCGTCGACCGCGTTGTCCGTCATCGTCGTTTTGCGCGTAAACGGATATGGTGAGTTTCGCACTCCTTCTTCACTCTATATCTAATTGGCCTGCTCTGCTCAGGTGGTAGCCCTGACTCTTATGGGCGGCAACTGACGCAAATCAGTAAAAATTCGGAAATTTGCGCTGGTTGTTGATTTCTTGCGCGCTCTTCCTCTCGAGCGTGCTCTCTCTCTCTCTCTCTCTCTCTCTCTCTCTCTCTCTCTCTCTCTCTCTCTCTCTCTCTCTCTCTCTCTCTCTCTTCTTGTTTTCATGTAACAATATAACGTGTTTTCATATCATTTTCATCATTCAGCCCCCACACGCACATCTGATGCCCTATTGATTTGCTGTAATGCTGAGTTAGCGCGCAGATCGATGCACAATTACACAGCCACCTGGATTTAGGCGCTCCAGTCCTACTTTCTTACTAACCCGCCCGTTTTTTCACCGTAATATATTGCGCTTCTGTCTGTAAAATTGCGAACTTAAACTGTCTGTCGTTTGTACGTTAATTCACTAACACAAAAATAAATAAAAAAACCTGTTCAAAATGTCTTTTTACATTTAAAATTCCTATTTTGAGCTGCACAGAACATAGCGCAACTTTCTCAAAATAAAAGGTCTTTTACTATCAACTGCACAACATATGGATAGCTGATAGATAATCAGCGCTATGCTTCTTATATCTTGCAATGTTCACACTGTGTTGAGCACAAATACATTAATTTTATTCAACTTATTCAATGGAAATGATGAATATGTAACAAAATCGGGCCAAAATTTTTCCACATGGGAAGTAAGATGGTGTAACCCACGATTATCCAATCACGCGAATTCGCTCAACCCGCACTGCGAAATATTGAAGGCTACCTAACTCAACAAACCGAAACCATACGTGAATTCAATTACGAAACGTCTCTACTAACACGTTCGATTCAACGTACCAGGAATGTCAAAATATAGCTTATATTAGTCTATAGTCTATATATCTATATTATATTATATAATATATATATATTAGGAGGACACCCGGCGTTGCCCGGGAAATAAAGCGCTCAGTTGGTGACCTCTTGGTTGAAAGAAAAATACCCAAAAATCGATCTATTTATCTATCTATCTATTTGTGTGTGTGTGTGTGTGTGTGTGTGTGTGTGTGTGTGTGTGTGTGTGTGTGTGTGTGTGTGTGTGCGCGCGGGTGAGTAGACAGGCCTATGCACTAACGTTTGTTTGCGTTCGCCTATGCGTGTGTGTGTACGCATGGGTACATACTATAATCACCCATGTTGCTGGATTATTTAAAAATTTAAGGGCGGCTGTATAGGCGGGAATGAAACGGGAAGCGGGAAAAACTCTTCTTTCTGCTTCTAAAGAAATTAAAAGCTTGTTAGATGTGAAATTATACATACTATGCTACTATATTCGACATGCTGGTGTATGTTTCTTTGTATAATTACGCGTGAATTCCATGTTCTACTAGGTCCGTGATTATTGCGTGAATGTACCATGAAATAGTTCGACATTTGCACGAGTATTTTCACGAATCAATTGCATCATATCCTGTTACTACACCCAGTGTAAGTGGTAACCGATAACACATGATACATTAAACATGTAAATATATCAGTATAGATAAACGATATGAAGTATTAGTTTAAAGAAGCCAAATATTCATATAA
>NW_014577115.1:272642-274028 GCF_000485595.1 Priapulus caudatus | reverse complement strand
CTATACACATCTATACAGATCTATACAGATCTATACACATCTATACAGATCTATACACATCTATACACATCTATACACATCTATACACATCTATACACATCTATACAGAGCTATACATATCTATACAGATCTATACACATCTATACACATCTATACACATCTATACAGAGCTATACACATCTATACACATCTATACACATCTATACAGATCTATACACATCTATACACATCTATACAGAGCTATACACATCTATACACATCTATACAGAGCTATATAGAGCTCATCTCTTCTCTCTCTATCGCCCGTGCGCACTCTCTCTCCCTTGCGCACTCTCTCTCCTGCGCGCGCTCTCTCGCTCTTTCTCTCTTTCGCTCTCTCTCTCTAACATACGCACGCACTCACGCACGCACACACAACTTTTTCCGTAAGGTTACCGCCGCCGCCGCCGCCGCCGCCGCAGACGGAACTGTTTGTATGAATCACGGAGAAAATACGAAAAATGCGGAAAAAAACAGAGAACGCCGACTACTCCCCGGCAATATAGCAGCGACTTCAATTCTATATATCATGAAAACGCCGAGCTCTGTGTACGTCTGATTCCATCGATAAATGCGGTCTGTCAAAGCCACCGAGAGAAACAGAGAGAGAGAGAGAGAGAGAGAGAGAGAGAGAGAGAGAGAGAGCAAGAGGAGAGAGAGGGGGAGGGGTTGGGCAACGGAGGAGAAAGAGAGAGAGAGAGAGAGAGAGAGAGAGAGAGAGAGAGAGAGAAGGAGGAAGCAACCTGTCATTTGCCCAGAGTAAAACTCTATGTATCGCGCCCGTAAAAAAACGCCCCTATATGAATACGGAGGAAAAACTGGCAGTTTCGTTTTATTGCTACAGAATCGTGTTAACCAACACGGATGGTAACCGGTAGTAAAGTAATGTGATAAGGTCTAAAGTCTAGACGATATTCGCTAGATCAAAATAGATCGCTTATTCGCTCGCGACGGCGATTCTGCGATAGAAGCAAGGTTATGTGTATAGAGCACATAATCGGCCACACGGCAGTGGTGAAATTGAATCAGGGTTCTGTGAGATTAGGAGAGAAAATCGAAAAATATAACTTCACCTTGGTTGAGGGCACGCAAGCAGCGCAGCAATCAGACACCACGATGGGAAACATGGCCACGAATACTGATTACGTTTATTTGCAGCTCGTTCGTGCCCCCTTTTTAAGAGATAAACACACACTCATGCACGCACGCACGCACTCATGCACGCACGCACGCACGCACGCACGATTGCACGCACGCACTGTCAAACGTATGCATGCACGCGCAAACGTAGGCATGCACTCACAAACGTATGCATGCACGCACCTGTCAAACGTATGCATGCACGCA
>NW_014577115.1:262976-272549 GCF_000485595.1 Priapulus caudatus | reverse complement strand
ACACACACACACACACACACACACACACACACACACACACACACACACACACACACACACACACACACGTACTTACATGTAGCTGCTGCCGAGTGAATGACGTGGCCGTCGCTGACCCTGAGATGTCCTTGAACAGTCTGTCGACATTGTCTAGCTCGTCTTTCGTAAACTGCGCCACTGCCACATCGAACACGTTCACCTTGGCCTGGATAAGACCCATCGCCCTGGGTCGCGCTGTGACCTCGTGACGTGTTGCTGCGACCCCGTGACGTGCTGCTGTGACCTCGTGACGTGTTGATGCGACCTCGTGACGTGTTGCTGTGACCTCGTGACGTGTTGCCGCGACCTCGTGACGTGTTGATGCGACCCCGTGACGTGTTGCTGTGACCCCGTGACGTGTTGCTGCGACCCCGTGACGTGTTGCTGTGACCTCGTAACGTGTTGCTGCGACCTCGTGACGTGTTGCCGCGACCTCGTGACGTATCGCGTCGCCGTCCGTCCGTTGTTTCTCTCTCCTACAGCTGTCTCCCTCTCGTGGTGGTTGCTAAGCGTTGCTAGTGACGCGCAGACGATCGCCTGCGATCGGTATACATGCCGCACGCACGCACGCCCGCATGCACGAACGCACGCACGCACGTACAGATATTAAATGCACTGATATATTCCTCGCGTAGTCTGAGTACCTCCCTCTCAGACGCACATACGGAGAGACACGCACAAATATATATATATATGTATATAAAGGGAGAGAGCGCGCGCACACACAGCCACACACAGCACGAGAGAAGGTGATACTACCCCGTCAACGCCGCCTCCGCTGCTGCTGCCGCTGCTGCTGCTGCTGCTACTGCTGCTGCCTCCAGCACGCCGTTTCGATTGGCGCTCAATTTATCAGCGCCTTCTAGCGTGAGAGGTCGCAGTTAGAATGTCGATTATTACGCAAGCTGACGTCACTGATGGTGTGCGGATTAGTTAGTGGCTATTTAGTGCCGAGCGTGGAGAGAGGGAGGAGGGGAGAGTGAGAGAGAGAGAGAAAGAGAGAGAGAGAGAGAGAGAGAGAGAGAGAGAGAGAGAGAGAGAGAGAGAGAGAGAGAGAGAGAGAGATTGTCAAACGTATGCATGCACGCCCCCTCCCCCTTATACAAGCACGCGCACACACGCACGCGCATACAAGCACGCGCGCACAAGCACGCGCACACAAGCACGCGCGCACAAGCACGCACATACCAGCACGCGCATACAAGCACGCGCATACAAGCACGCGCGCACAAGCACGCACATACAAGCATGCGCACACAAGCACGCGCATACAAGCACGCGCACACAAGCACGCACATACAAGCACGCGCGCACAAGCACGCGCACACAAGCACGCACATACAAGCACGCGCATACAAGCACGCGCACACAAGCACGCACATACAAGCACGCACATACAAGCACGCGCACACAAGCACGCGCACAGAAGCACACGCGCACAAGCACGCGCACACAAGCACGCACATACAAGCACGCGCATACAAGCACGCGCGCACAAGCACGCACATACCAGCACGCGCATACAAGCACGCGCACACAAGCACGCGCGCACAAGCACGCGCACACAAGCACGCGCATACAAGCACGCGCACACAAGCACGCGCATACAAGCACGCGCACACGAATACACGAATACGTGCCAGATAAACACCCTGTGATAGATACTGACACGTTTCATCACAGATCGTAAATACACGACGTCAACGACGCTCCTACGCTACATAAGCCGCATCAAATATTCTCGCAACGCTGTCAAATACCCATGTAGTCATGCCCTGAGCAAGGAGCCACACAGCTAGACATACAGCCACGTACATACACAGCTATGATATATATATATATACATCGCAGGGAAGGACACGGATAGACGCGAAGCTGCATGTCTCTCGTAATTAGAAGCATGATCAGGTATGGTAATGGGACCGGGTGCGCCCATGTCAACCTCCTAATTAGATATCGAACCGGATAAGTTTCTAATACGAATACTAACGAATTAGCTCCTGCGATTTTTTAAGCTTATAAATCCACAGCGGCATGCACTTACAGATCTCCTCGCTGGCGTTTCCTGCGCGTGCATACGTCATCACGACCTTATCCAATTAGAAATGATTTAGTCGAAGAATTCTTTCGGCACCTATACACGTTAATGTTTAGCCGAGCGTAATAACAGTAGTACGTAAATCTGATTTATAACCACGCGCTACAATCATTAAGTGTGGCATAAGTAGCTATGCACGTATATATCCGTTATGAATCAGTCGAGTTTCACTAATGTCCGCGTCAGCTCTATTTATGTTTAATCGAGGCAATAACACGTACATGCAGACGAAATGCTTATAGTTAGCTCTCCCTCCTTCTATTCTAATGGACAGAATAACGGGAATTAACGGGAATCTTAATAAAAAATACATTCATATCATCTGTGAGGAGTGATGTGTAATTATTGTGATGTGTATTTTTTACAAGAATTGTATCCTTAATCGTAAAAGGAATGATAAATGAAAATGCGTTATTTTGAGCCAATCTGGTACAAGACAACTATTCTATTATTAATGCACGATAAAAACTTGACATATATTGTGAGCATAAAAAGATTATTTTATCAGAAACATTTGGTACGATATAGCAATCCAGCGATATATCTTTCTTCACTGCGGTTCACTCCTCCTTTCGTTCATTATTATTTTTCTCTCTCTCTCTCTCTCTCTCTCTCTCTCTCTCTGTCTAATAAACTCATCCGTTCTCGTATTAAAAATCGTTCACTTGTTTCTATTGACTAAGATTCGAACATTTTCCTACTAATTTCTTCCTTTCCGATCCTCCGTCCTTCTCTCACACCGCGTATATTCATTACAGTTCTTTCCCTAGTTTTCTCACCGCATCGCCGCATGCTCTCTAAACCACTTTATCCCCAGCTGAATTTATTGCCAGGGGAATCATCAAATTAAGGTAGATAAAAACTTTAACGCTTTCACGTCCAATATGGCGTGTTTCTTTCCGCGCTAATAACGCACAGCTTACGAGGCTCCAACTAGTCCCTAACGACATCGAGCCTGATGCCAGTTGAATACTAACGTGGAGAAATTGAGCAAATTGATAAGTAGGTACACTGGGTAAATACGTTAGAGTGAGCGACCCACGAGGGAGCGCATTAGAGCAAATCTATATTACTACGCGTCTGCGATACACGTTTCCGCCATTGTTCCATTTGCGTTTGATTTGTTGCCCTGACATGCGCAGATACGTTACACACCATACACCCTTTCCCATATCGCATACACTATGCACCACACACCACAAACGACAAACCATACACATTGCACCATATATAATATACAATATACAATACACCGTTCACACGATAGCATACACCATACACCACACACCACACATCATACACCACACACATACACCATTCACCATACACATTGTACCATATACAATATACAATACACCGTTCACACGATAATATACACCATACACCACACACCACACACCACACACCTCACACCTCACACCACACACCATAGACCAGACACCAGACACCATACACCTCACACCACACACCATAGACCAGACACCAGACACCATACACTACACACCATACACCATAGACCAGACACCACACACCACACACCTCACACCATACACCATACACCAGACACCACACACCATAGACCATACACCACACACCATACACGCACGCACACGCATGTATACACACGCATACACGCACGCACACGTATGTATACACACGCATACACGCACGCACACGCATGTATACACACGCATACACGCACGCACACGTATGTATACACACGCATACACGCACGCGCGCGCACGCACACATACACGCGCACACACACATGCACACACACGCACGCATGCATGTACACACACACGCACGCATGCATGTACACACACACACGCACGCATGCATGTACACACACACACAAGCACGCACGCACGCACGCACGCGCACGCACGCACGCATGCACACGCACACGCACACGCACGCATACTTTCTTGTCTCTCACCACCGTACACTGGGGTGGTGGTATTTTCCTTCTACGCTAGATTCGCTGCCTTATACCGCGGACCGTAACTAAAAATACCAACAAAGAAATGTCGACAGCAGACAGACACGCAGACGCTCTGGATGTGAGTTGACGTTGTTTTTAAATGGAAATGCTTTATTGAATAGAGAAACATAGCGAGTACAGAGAGATAGAGAGAGAGAGAGAGAGAGAGAAAGAGAGCATACGCGAACACGTGATACAAGTATAAGAATCTCGCCTACATGATGACGCCATAGTTAACCGCAATTTTTTTTCTTCGATTGAAAAGCGAACGCCCCTTACATACGCATAGGCGCGTGCGGTTGCCATTGTTACGTGTACACGCATAGCTGATGACGTCATATTATATATGCGCAATATATAATATACATACACTCGTAGCACAACATACACCTAACACTCGTAGCTTGCATAATGACACACTATATATAAACGAGAGGAGATAAGCAAAAGATACGGCGGTACAGCCTCTTTGGATTCATTTAAATAAACCCCCCTTCCCCTCCCCTTCCCTTTCCCAGAGGAGGGACCTTTCCCCTTCTCCCGAGCTGGCTGCTAGGTGGGTGGGTGACCGCACCGATAGGCAGTGTGGAGCGAAGGAGGGGCTAGCGGGAAAGGAGAGAGAGACCGAGAGAGAGAGAGAGAGAGAGAGAGAGAGAGAGAGAGAGAGAGACAGCCCCTAGGGACAGCTAGTATGTGCTAGCTACGACGGACAGCACATACGTGACAGGGCTACGAACGTGAACAGCTAGCGCGTGACAGCTAACGGCGTGACAGCTACGACGTGAACAGCTAGCCATGCGTGACACCGTACCGACGTGACACTACGACGTGACACCTACGACGTGACCAGCTACGAATGTGACAAGCTACGACGTGACAGTCTACACGTGACAGCTACGACGTGACAGCTATGTGACAGCTACGACGTGACACTACGACGGGACACCTACGACGTACACACGACTACAGCACGACGTGACATGCTACACTGCACAGCTACGACGTGAAAGGCTAACGATGTTACACGCTCGACGTAGACAGCTACCGGCGTACACCTACGACGGTGGCAGCACGACGTGACAAGCTACGACGCTGACCAGCTACGAACGTGACAGCTACGACCGTGAACGCTACAGATGATGACAGCTAGCGAGTGACAGCTACGGCGTGAACCTACACTGTGACACTAACAGACGTGACACCTACGACGTGACAGCTACGAACGTGACAGTTTACGACGTGACAGCTACGACGTGACAGCTACGAAGTCGAAAGCTACGACGTGACAGCTACATGGGACAGCTACGACGTGACACTACGACGTTAAAGCTACGATTGAACAGCTACGACGTGAAAGCTACTACTGACAGCTACACGTACACCTACGACGTGACAGCTACGACAGACAGCTACGATCGTGACAGACTATGTGACACTATAGCAGCTACGAACGGACAGCTACGACGGAACAGCTATGTGACAGCTATGATTGACAGCTAACGACGTGACAGCTAGCGACGTGAAAAAAAAAAAAAAAAAAAAAAAAAAAAAAAAAACAAAAAAAAAAAAAAAAAAAAAAAAGAGAAAAAAAAAAAAAAAAAAAAAAAGGGAAAAGCTACGACGTGAGCAGCTAACGACGTAACAGCTATGTACAGCTATGATGTTCAGCTACGACGTGACAGCTACGACGTGCAACAGCTACGATCGAACAGCTACATTGACAGCTTACGACTGACAGGCTACGATGTGACAAGCACGAACGTGACGCACGACGTGACAGCTAGCGACTGACAGCTACGACTAACAGCTAGCGACGTACAGCTACGATGTTACAGCTACGACTGACACTACACAGTGATCAGCTACATGTGACAGCTAACACTGATCAGCACGAGTGACAGCTACGATGTGACAGCTACGAACGTGACACTACACGTACAGCTACGACGTGACAGCTACGATGTGACAGCTACGATGGGATCGCGTCAATACCGATGGATTGTCTACTGTACCTGGGTTCTCGCTGTACCAGGATGCTCGCTGTAATTGGATTCTTGCTGTACATGGATACATACTGTACATGTAACGTACTGTACATGGATTCTCGCTGTACCAGGATTTTGCTGAACGTGATACCTACTACAGGATACCATCGTACATGATTCTCGGCGTACCAGATTTTTGTCGGACTGGCAATACTGTACAGATACATGCTGTACCAGATTTGCTGTACTGGTACACTACTGACAAATGGATACATACTGTACATGGATTCTCGCTGTACCAGGATATTTCGCTGTACGTGATACATGCTGTAACGTGCATTCAATCCTGATCTGACTACCTGTGAAAGCATTCTACAATCGCCTTTTCTAACCGGTCCGTCGCCGCGACTGACACACGGCCGAACAGCGTGTGTTTACGTGTGTGCGCGGAGTGAATACCTATCTTATCATACGAGGTCGTGTGATTGCGTCTTTGTTTTCACCTAACGCAGACGAACGAGCTCGTTGCCGCGCCCTCGTCATTGCCGGGTCGAATGCCGCTACGCACGCCACAGACGGGCGCCGTCCCTCGTTTTTACCTACCATTGTAAACGTTTCGTACCAATCGAAATGCCTAGATTCTTATGACATCTTCATACTTGCACTGTCGTCCTTCTAGCTGGCGTGCGCGTGTTTGCTACTTGTTGCAATGTGCCACCAGTAGCACCCGCAGCACCAACTATAAATCAACACAATCCATCAATCACAAGCGCACTGTAAGCACCAAACCACCACCACCATCATTAAGTCATCATCATATCAGCAACATCAGACAGCAGCGTAGCAGCAGCCAGCAGCACGAACACCACCACCATTAGCATCAGCAACAGTAGGGCAGCAGCATACACCACTAGCACAGCAAGCAGCAGCAGACGCACTGACTCACCACCAGCATCATCATCACATCACAGCAGCAAGCACATCAGCACACGAACGACCCAACCACCAACGACATCATACATCAGTCCAGCACAGGCGCAGCAGCAGCAGCAGCTACACACCAGCACCTCATCATACACCAGCAAGCAGCAAAGCAGCAGCACAGTAGCACGCTAGCAGGCAGCAGCATAACACCACTAGCAGCAGCAGCACAGGAGCACGACCAAACCCACCATCAGCCATCATCAACAACAGCACAAGCAGGCAAGCAAGGCAAGCAGTAGCACCCTAGCAGCAGCAATCCACAGTTTTAGGTAAAGCTCGCGCCCTCTCTCCATCATCATATACATGCACCAAGTGCCTTCATGGAAAACATCTTATATCGCATACGGCAGCAAGACACTTTTTATTTCTATGTCGTTCTCTGCCAATAGGTGGCGCTACCTGAAGTGAAATGGTCAGCATCGGGTCAGCGCGAGAGGGAGAAGGGAATGGGAAGGGAGGGGGAGGAGGAGGGAGTGGGGAGCGTCAACCTGCGTAAGTTATTGTGTTATTTATAAGACATAGTTATGCGGAATCACTAGTGTACCACGACAGCAACCCCACACACCTATCTGGTTGGGGGACTCATTGCCAACTTACGGGCACCCATCCGATCTGGACGATAATGCGGACTGGCAGAGCCAGCGCCACGCCAACGCCATCTACGATGAAGGAACCGGTTGCATGGCAGTGGAATTATGCCGGACGATTCTCGCGTGCTGCACGCCCCCTGCTGGCTGCGAGCGGATGGGCTCCACCTACAGGGTCGACCATGTGTCTCTTCTTCCTCTTGGTGGCTGTTGGCTCGCCATCGATCCATCTCCCGCCGTCAACCAACCACTAAACCGGATCACGACGACGACGACGACGACGACGACGACGACGACGACGAAGTATTTTCGTTTGGCTTTCAGGGAACGTTTTAACTCCTTGTTTTGTCTTTTACCGGTCATTTTTCATGTCGACTATACATGTATGTGTGTGTGTGTATTTATCTGTGTATACCCTCCTCCCATCTCTACCCTGTTCCCACCAATACCCTCCCTACCCACCCCACCCACTTTTATTCGGTGATGATCCAGGGGCCTTACTAGACAGGGAAAATATTAATCGTGTAATTAATAGTTTGAAAGTCAAACGAACGGGGGCGCCACTTGTAGTTATCGTGAGTATAGTGATGTAATAGTGATGTGTGGTGTGTGTTGGTGGTGGGGCTGGTGGTGGGTGGTATGTGATGGTGGTGGGTGGTGGGTGGTGTGTGTTGGTGGGTGGGGCTGGTGGTGGGTGGTATGTGATGGTGGTGGGTGAGGGCAGTCGTGTGTGTGATGGCGACTGGGTTGGGTTGAGAGGCCGTGATGTCTCATGGAAGAAACGCGACTGGGCAAGTGTCTGAAATGAAAACTGAGAAAATCAGCTTTGTAGAAGGGAAACATATTGCTGGTAATTGAAGGAAGGCGTGTTTTTTGAAGAGAGTGAGAATGGAGTGGAGGATGAAAGAGTGGGCAGAGGCTTTAAGAGGGGGGGGATGAAGCAAGAAGGCAGAGGTTAGAGAGGAGAGGATGAAGAGAGAGAGCAGAGGTAGAAGAATGGGGGAAGGATCGAAGAGAGGGAGGCAAGTTAGGAGGAGGGGGGATGAAGAAGAGGGCAGAGGTTAAGAGGGGAGGGATGAAGAGAGGAGGCAGAGGTTAAGGAGGGGAGGAGAAGCAAGGAAGTGCAGAGTATAGAGGAGGGAGGATGAAGAAGGAGGTCAGAGGTTAGAGGAGGGAGGATGAAAGAAGAGGCACAGTTAAGAGGAGGAGAAGCCGAGAGGGCAGAGGTTATAGAGGGGGAGATTGAAAAGAGGAGGGCAGAGTTAGAGGAGGGGAGGATTTGAAGAGCAGGAGGGCAGAGGCTTTACAGGAGGATGATGCAAGAGAGAGGCAGAGTTTAAGAGGGGGAGGAAATGCTCATGTTTGACACGCAACATCCGCTGCAAGCGACGGCCGCCGAGGAACGTAAACACGCACACGAACATATCAGCGTTGAGCCAGGACCGTGCCCGCCGCACGTCGTTACCGGGCGGCCAGTCCAGCCCAGCCGGCGACGTGCCGATGTCATCTAGCGCCATACGGCATTGCGGAACGTGTTTTATATGTTTACACGTAAAGCTTCAGCTATCGCTTCAAGAGCCCGTCGTCGTGCGTGTTATGCTGTCTATCATGTGTATGATGCATGCTCTATAACAGCTCTCTCATATCTCTCTCTCCTCTCTCTACTCTACCTCTCCTCTCTCTCTCTCTCGCTCTCTTCTCTCTCTTCTCTCTTCTCGCCTCTCTCTTCTTCTCTCTCTCTACTCTCTCTCCCTCTATCTCTCCTCCAATCTCTCCTCCTCTCTCTCTCTCTCTCTCTCCGTCTCTTTCTCTCTCTCTCTTCGCTCTCTCTCTCTCTCCCTCTTCTACTCTCTTCTCTCTTGCTCTCTCTTCCTGTCTCTGTCTCTCTCTCTCCTC
>NW_014577115.1:257558-262556 GCF_000485595.1 Priapulus caudatus | reverse complement strand
CACATCGTAGCTGTCACGTCGTAGCTGTCACGTCGTAGCTGTCACGTCGTAGCTGTCACGTCGTAGCTGTCACGTCGTAGCTGTCACGTCGTAGCTGTCACGTCGTAGCTGTCACGTCGTAGCTGTCACGTCGTAGCTGTCACGTCGTAGCTGTCACATCATAGCTGTCACGTCGTAGCTGTCACATCGTAGCTGTCACATCGTAGCTGCACGTCGTGTGTCCGTATCACACGCTGTAACTGTCGTGTGGCGGTCCATCGTGCCACACTCCGCACACACGATAGCTGCAGCCTGACGACGACGATGACGACGATGACGACGACAACAACAGCCGCAACACACGCGTAACACACACATCATCGTGCCGGCGACGTCATCCACCGCGTGCGTGTCGAACGCAGAGCGCCGTGTGTTTGCGTGTTCGCTGCGACGTACGATGTCGTCTCGCGCTTCCTTAGAATGCGCGACAACGGCCTCCGAACAGATACAATCCTGTCCGTCGCACGCGCTCCACGCCACGCAGCTATTGGCCGGGGTGCCGTCGCCGAAGTACGTGTGCGACGAAACGCGCGACGAAGTACGCACGTGTCGCGTCGAAACAAGCGAACGGTAGAAGACGAGCGGATGGCACTGTCGGCGAGAATCACCCGGTGGCGCCGCTCTGGTGGTCGCTTGTCACGCAGGGGCCGCTGCCGCACGCTGGGGGCAATGCTCAGGGAATCCAGAATGATAGATGGCGCTAGCAGGATGGGTGACCAATCGGCGATGATCTTTTGGCGGCAGATGGCGCTAGGTGGGCGTGCGATTGATGGTCCTTTCATGCTAGAGGGCGCTAGCAGGTGGCCACTTAGTATTCCAGAAGAACAATGTCATTCGTACCGCGAAGTATGCTCACTCGTCACCCATGAACACGGTTCGACTTCGAAGCTGCTCTTTTGTTGCGAAACAAATGAGCGCCGGTGGGTCGGTCTCATGAATGGCCAGCAGCACGCAAGCACAGCCGTCGCCGTGACGACAGCGACCTATGCAACCACGCAGCTCCACCTGGTGGCTTGATATCGCACTACAGTCCAAGCTGTACAGACTTCACTAATTTAGGCCAGCCACAGAAAACACTTAATCACACACAAACACCCACACGGACGCACGCGTACGTGCGCACGCACACACCGAGCGCGAGACAACCCCCACGACAAAGTAAGCAAACCCCACGTCGAATAGCACAGCGGCACGTAGAAAAATATCATATCAACGCAATAACACGTAGTAAAACATTATTATAAAAATATCATTCAGGATGTGGAAAGAACAAGTCATAAGATGAATGCATCTAGCCGCTGTCCAGCCAAGCCCCCGCGTCTGCCTGTCCACCGGCAGATGACAGCGAAATGCCAACATTAGCTTGTGCTGCTTTTCCAGGCTGTTGCTAGGTTACACTCTCTTCACCAGGCTGTTTCTAGGCTGTGCTGTTTCCCCGGGGCTGGTTGCTAGTTTACGCTTCATCACCAGACGGTTGCTAGGTTATGCATCGCCATCAGGATTTTGCTAGGTTACGCATCGTCAGAAGGTCGTTGCTAGGTTACGCTTCGTTTTCGTCACCAGGTAGTTGCTAGGTTACGCTTCGTCACCAGGCCGTTGCTAGGTTACGCTTCGTCACCAGGCCGTTGCTAGGTTACGCTTCATCACCAGGCCGTTGCTAGGATACATGCTCTCACCAGGCGTCTGTGTACCGGACATCACATTCTTGCAGTGCTGGCAGTTTCTCCTGAAACGAAGATAAACGAGCGCATGGCATTACACAGGTACCCAGTGCGCTTCCTTTCATCAGCTGCGGATGGGCTAACACAGAGACACCGTGGCAACATTGATGACAGACAGACACAGATGGACGCCATCTACCCATTAGCTTCGTTTATAGCTCCCAGTTGTTAAGGGCTTATCAGCAGTGGCGCGAACAACACTCCATATATGGGTGTCAAGCAGGTGGCTCCACCTCTAGGCAGTTGCGTAAATCATTCGGTCGTACGTATTCATCATCACATAGGTGCTCATCGTGATTCCTACAGGTTCTGCTAGATTTTGTGGGAAGCTAGACTATGTGGGGAACAGCAAGGGAACACTAACTGTAAACTGTAATTTAATTTAATTTGTAACACACGTAAGTTTTCAACACACGCAGCATAGTGGTTCAGTCGTGCTAGCGGTTAGCGCAGTCCAGTAAACAATAGTGAAACTTGGAACTAAGTCCACAGATTTAATTTCCTTATGTATAATATATAGAATTTCAAGATAAATCCGATACATTCAGAGATATTTACTGGCGTGTCAATTTCTACAGACGACCTGCCATCTTTGTCACACTGTCCGCTGCTAACAAAGATGTCAACCCGGGCTGTAGAAAATGTCACCACAGTAAATGTCATCACAGTAAATGTCACGACACTAAATGTCACACCAGTAAACATCTCTACAGTAAATGTCACACCAGTAAATGTCACCACAGTAAATGTCACACCAGTAAATGTCACCACAGTAAATATCACGACAGTAAATGTCACGACAGTAAATGTCACGACAGTAAATGCCACGACAGTAAATGTCACGACAGCAAATGTCACGACAGTAAATATCACACAAGATTCATTAAAATAATTACTCGATAAATTAAACATAAAACACCTCCATACCTTCAAGCCTTCAAACGTGAGAGCTGACAGGTTTGTACTGTTGAGATTCAACTTTCTTAGGTTCTTCATGGCTGTAAGATAGAGAAACGCGCGCGCCGTGGCGCAGTGTGAGGTCACAGTGATGACTCACAATGGTGGCATAGCAGCACATTCGCACACCGACGCACAAAAAAGAACTTTGCATGAACTACACGTGATAGTGTGAACACAAAGTCTGCACTGTTGTGTCACAAACAATGATGGCTTCATAGAACGTGGATGGGGAAGCCCACTACTAGTAGGTTAGTGTTAGATAGAGAGAGAGAAAGAGAAAGAGAGGCAACCAGAAAAAGAAATAGAGAGAGAGAGAAAGAAAAGGAGGAGGAGAGAGAAAGAGAAGGAGAAAGAGAGAGAAAGAGAAGGAGAAAGAGAGAGAGAAACACAAAAAGAGAAAAAAAGAAAGAAAGAAAAAGAGAAAGAAAGAGAGAGAGAGAAACACAGAGAAAGATTACACCACACACAAACCACCATACACAATAAACCACACACTACACACCATACACCGTACACCATACACAATACACCGTACACTATATAGGTCACACATAATGCTTTCAATAACTTATATGAATTCAATATCACACAATAAACGAGTCAATAAACCAATAAGTAGCCATGCATCATTATCGCACAACAACGTAAGATCGTTTTCCGTACCAGTAAGTGTCTCACTGGAAGCCTTTATCGCTGTAATGCTGTTTATATTAGCAGACGGAAAGCATCATTGTCGGACAAAACACATTACGTATCCAGTTGCCTTCAGAGAGATTTTCTCAGTATAGTAGAAAGAGGTCGCCGTTAACCCATGGCTCTACGTCCGTTAATGGTTGCTTTGTGCGTTTATACGGGTACCAGCTGCAATTTACTCATATTTTTAAGATGCTTCGTCTCAAGCAGAGTGACACTAGATAAAATTGCCGCGATTGCTAAACATTGCTAATGTGGGGTTATCATAATTCCTGTATTAGATTACATAATGGTATTGAAAAAGACACACTACTGCGCTTTCTCTCTCGATTCACTGTATTATCGAATGAAATTCATTCTATTGTTTTCTCATGAATTTTAATAAGTTTGCGGCGAGCACGGAATAGAAGATTATAATTAATCCTAATTTAATTCTGTTTTATTACGTTAAACCTCAGAAACCACATGACACTTAATACATATAGCGAAGCCACGTTTGACGTTGATGCAGGCTGTTTCGTTGCCAACGTTACCAGAATGCGTGAAAAATTCGTGAAATTGCGTTATTATGTGCGGATTCGGCAGAGCGGAATTATGTAGGTGTAATTCAACCACTTGATCTCTGCGCGTTGTTTGCGTGAGTCAAATATGGCGGCTTTTTCGATAATGAGAAACTATTTATACTGGGCGCTGACCCGCGATTCTCATCATGTACGAGATGCTATTCATAGCGTGCCTGGCCGTATATATATAATCATAATTCGACGCGAGGCAATGTCGGGTATTTTGCTTAATGATCTTGGACACTACGTGCACAATGTTCCCCTCATCACACCAGGGATAACAACATGCCACTTTACGTGGGGTTCAGTTCAAGGTGACATAGCAATTCAGGACCACGCTCGGAGTCTACGTACATGTACATATGTGCTGATGCGTGGGTGAGCGTATACGTTTGTGCATTCGCGTATCGCGTGTGCTCAATGACTAGTTTTCAGCACGACAGCTTATGTGGACTAATAACAGGAAGGGCGAGAAGGGCGAGCAATATTTCGGTCGCAGAATAATCACGCAGAGCGTCATGCTTTCTGCTACTTTACACGAAAATATGCATAAAGCGCTATACCACATGTCATTCGAGTATATAGTTTATGCTACTTACGATGGAAAGCCACTTCAACTGCATTTGCTGGCACGCTTAAAGCATTATTTGCAAGTCCTTCTTCGATTGAAATGGCTTTACCCAGTCTCACACTCGATGAAACCACGGTTCGGATCGCATTCGCTTGCTGTATCCTGGACTACGGCACGCCCCTAACGCATGATTTTTTTCTAGCGATACATGTCACGATTGTGTTTACCATATCGGAACAAAAGCAATCTCATTAAAACGCCCGAGCCTAGCAAGGGGGCGCGGTGCGTGGTGGGTGTAAAGATGACAGCATTTCGCCATTATAAATGATCGAATGTCGCGGCGCGCGCAGACGACGACGACAGTGTCTCCAGAGAATGTCAGATTACGCGAGTATTATCTCTCTCTCTCTCTCTCTCTCTCTCTCTCTCTCTCTCTCTCTCTCTCTCTCTC
>NW_014577115.1:240379-257533 GCF_000485595.1 Priapulus caudatus | reverse complement strand
TGATCTATACTGTGGGGGTTATATAGTGTCTATACTGTGGCCGATATATAGTGTCTATTACTGTGGGTATATAGTGCTCTATACTGTGGGTATATACGCTGTCTATAACTGTGGGTATATCCGTGTCTATTACGTGGGTATATAGGTCATATACTTGTGGCGGTATCGTGCGTGTCTTATGTTACTTGGCCGTATATCCGTGTCTATACTGTATGGGTATGTATTAGTGATCTATTACTGTGGGCTATATAGTGTTTATACTGTGGATATCCGTGTCTATACTGTGGGTATATCAGTGTCTATACTGGGGGTATATATGTCTATACTGTGGGTATCATAGGGTTTATTACTGTGGCGGTATATACGTGTCTATACTGTGGGTTATATAGTGCTCTCATACTGTGGCGTATATACGTGTCTATACTGTCGGTATATAGTGTCTATTATCTGTGGGATATATAGTGTCTATACGGGGGTATATAGTGCTCTATTACTGTGGGTGTATTAGTGTCTATACGTGCGCGTAATATACCGTGTCTATACTGTGAGGTATATAGTGTCTATACTGCTGGCGTATATAGTGTCTATACTTGTGGGCTGTATAGTGTCTATACTGTGGTATATACGTGTCTCATACTGTGGGTGTATAGTGTCTTTTATTGTGGGTATATAGTCATCTATACTGTGGGTATATACGTGTCTATACTGTGAGCCGTATATAGTGTCTATACTGTGGTATATACGTGTCTATACGTGGGTATATAGTGATCTATATTTGGGTATATAGTGTCTATATTGTGGCGTATTATAGTGATTTTACTGTGGGTATATACGTGTCTATACTGCTGCGGTATATAGCTGTCTATACTGTGGGTATATAGCTGTCTATACTGTGGGTATATAGTGTCTATTATGTAGTATATTAGTTCTATACTGTGGCGTTATCCGTGTCTATACTGTGGGTATATTCGTGTCTATACTGTGGGTGTATAGTATGTCTATACTCGTGGCGAGTTATACGTGATCTATATTGTGGTATATGTGTTTATACTGTGGGTACATACGTGTCTATACTGGTGGTATATATGTCTGATACTGTGGGCCGTACTATACGTGTCTATACTTGGGTATATTATGTGTCTTGTGTACTGTGGGGTATGATCCGTGTCTATACTGTGGCGTATATTCGTGTTCTATACTGTGGGTGTATAGTGTCATATACTGTGGGTATATACGTGGTCTATATTGTGGCGTAATAGTGTTTATTACCTGTGGGACATAACGTGTCTATACTGTGGGTATATAGTGTCTATTACTTTGTGGGTATATCAGTGTCTATACTGCTGGCGATATATTCGTGTCTTACTGTGGGTGTATAGTGTCTATACTTGTGGGTATCATACGTGTCTTATATTTGTGGGTATATATGTTTATTACTGTGGCGGTATTACGTAGACGTCTATACTGTGGGTATATAGTGTCTATACTTGGCGTAGTATAGTTCTATACTGTGGGTATATATTGTCTATACTGTGGGTATATAGTGTCTATACTGTGGGTATAATAGCTGTCTAATATTCGTGGGTATATAGTCTCTATACTGTGGGTACTATACGTAGTCTATTACGTGTGGGTATATAGTGTTTTATACTGTGGCGTAATATACGTGTCTATACTGTGGGTATATATTCTTATGTGGGTATATAGTGTCTTCATATTGTGGGTTATAGTGTTTATACTGATGGGTATATACGTGTCCTATACTGGCTATATACGTGTCATATACTGTGAGGTATATCCGTGTCTATTACTGGGTATATCCGTGTCTTACTGGCGTATATACGTGTCTATTACTGTGGGTATATCAGTGTCTATTACTGTGGGTATATAGTGTCATATACTGTGTATATATATCAGTGTCTTACTGTGGGTATATTAGTGCTCTATACGTGTGGGGAATATAGTGTCTAATACTGCTGGGTATATTCGTGTCTATACTGGCGGTATATAGTTGTTCTATACTGTGGGTATATTCGGTCTACTACTGTGGCGTATTATAGTGTCTATACTGTGTATTATCCGTGTCTATACTGGTGGGATATATAGTGTCTATAACTGTGGCCGGATATTAGTGTCTTATACTGTGGGATATATCGTGTCTAGACTGTGAGGTATATAGTGTCTATACTGTGGGGTTATATAGTGTCTATTACTGTGGGATGTATATCCGTGTCATATACCTGTGGCGTATATCCGTGTCATTTTACTAGTGGGTATATAGAAAATGTCTATACTGTGGGTATATCACGTGCTATATTGTGTGGTATATAGTGTATACTGTGGTATATACGTGTCTATACTGTGGGTATTACGGTCTATATACTGTTGGGATAATATCCGTGTCTATACTGTGCGGTATATAGTGTTATACTGTGGTATATAGTGTCTATACTGTGGTATCATAGTGTCTATTACTGTGGGGTATATATCGGTTCTATACTGTGGTATATAGTGTCATATTACTGTGCGGTATATCCGTGTCTATATTGCTGGGTATATAGTGTCTATACTTGTGGGTATATTTACGTGTTCTATATGTGGCGTATATACGCGTCTATATACTGTGGCCGTTATATCCGTGTCTATACTGTGGTAATAGTGTCTATTTACTGTGGGTACTATAGTGTCTATAACTGTGGCAGTATATACGTGTCTATACTGTGAGGTAATATTACGTGTACTATACTCGTGGGTATATAGTGTCTATACTGTGGTATATGTGTCTATACTGTGGCGTTACATCGTGTCTATACTGTTGGTACATCGCGTGTCTATTACTCTGGGTATATAGTGTCTTATTACTGTGCGGGATATGCAGTGTGAATATTGTGGTGTGGCAATACAGCGATGACGCCGCTCAAGGTTCTGTTACCGTGGAAGATATTATTTTTGAAAAGTGAACCCTTTCCGGTAAATTCCTTTACTAGTATAACACATTATAATGAATAACTTTTAATTTAGAGATTCCATTACCAGAAATCATTACTAGCGATCTACTAATGCCAGGCGCGCTTAGCTAGATTTTATTTTATGGGCGGGGGGCCAATGCGCACGCGAAGTTGTGCGAATCACTATAAAGAGCGCGCGCGATGCGCGCGGAGTCCTACGGCTTCCTAGTGGGTGGGTGCAAAGAGGGGGGAGTTTTTCTCTCTCCCGCGCCGAAGCGCGGCAGCTCTGACTTTCATTAATTATTTAGAGAAAGAAGACGATTCCGTGTTACCGTTTCTCGACATCTTAATCCGAATTTAAAAAAATAACTATGGATTTATGTATTAAACAAGATTTTTTAAAGATTTCTTCAGAAAAATGAGCATTCATGCCCCACAGGCCCGTATGCCAGAGGTTGGGCAGAGGGGGGTTATAAAAATGGCGATGCGAAGCTTCGCCTCGAACGCGAAGCGGTAGTGGGGGCGGGGGGAAGAGTCGGCCAGATTTTTGCTGTTTTTTTTTTAACATGCTTAGATGCATTGCTTTCCTGTTTCCACTTTTCAATTGTTTTGTTGAATTCATTACAAAATACAGTGTATAGTCTCCATAACAATCAATAAAATAAAATGAGATTTGCTAACAAACTGTCTCTGGTGTTTGGGAAATTATGCACTAATATTCTCGCGTGTGTGGATTCATCCAACTAGTACTAGAGATTGATGACCCGTGACTCTTTGAAATTATAGTAGTTAACTAAAACTGTTACAGTAGCTAGATGTGTTTCAGTACGGTTTACAAACCATCAATGAGTCTTTTATCTTAAAAAAAGAGGTTATAATTAACATTTAATGCACGTTACCAAATCAATGCCGCATTAGCCGACAGTGCTCAATCTGAGGTCTGCTGCTCTACTGTACGTGGCCTTCGTTTCTGGCAAATGGCTGAAGCCCTGTTCTATTCGCTTAAAACGGCTACGTTCATCATTCAAAAACTGTGTAGCATAGGTATTAATACACTTAAAAACTAAACCCTAACAATGCAATTCCTACTTCATACCTTGCTCGACTGTCTTATTATATTCGTGTCATAATGTATCACTAGGCCTATAGTTGCGCGAGATGGCTCGCTGAAGTGCTAATCAATAATCAAAGATTAGGCATCGCCCTTCGTGCATTGGTTGATAAGTCAAGAAAGTAGAGATAACCTAATTTCTATTGAGTTGCTGAAATTACAGGCAAAAAATCCAAGTATATTCAGCGCAGGCGCACAAGTTTCGCCTCACTTGTGAGTATTAAATAACACATCCTTGCATTGCAGAGTGATGTGCATGCGTTATTTGAAAGTGCCAGTTCACCCCCATGCATGGTAATGGATGCCCCCGGGTTTTTGCCTACATTTCGGATGACGGTACGCCACGCGAGCAATTCAGGGAGGTACAGACTGCCTTTTAGAAAATAATATGATTTAAGGAGGAACCTTGTTCAACAAACTCTTTTGTCTTTGCAATTGAACTACCCAAATGTAAGCCTCACATCCACACAGGTATGGGCTCTAAAATGCAAAAGGTTACCGTCTTTTGTTAACAGTCAACACATCCTTGTTTACCCTCCTCTTTGCAGGGTCAAAAGATTATTAGCCCACTTACTCTTCGCACGTCAGTGGATAAGGCCCATATTTCATGCGCCGTCCTTTCATAAAGTGATAAAAATGGTAGTGTCAGCTGCCTGAAACAAAAAAGTTTTCACTCTGTCCGTTAGGCCATGTCACTCAGAAAATGTCTGATATCCTCACCTTTCCCCCCCCTTGCCTCTTTGACCTGATGACCTGTCAATTTCGCACTGGTGATGGGTTCCTGCCCATCACACTATACCACCGAATATATAAGAGCATTAAGGTCGAGCGTTTCAGATTTGTGCCACAATTCCGTATTTCCTCCTACTACCTTAGTTAAGGGAAGAGTTTCCCCCTCGTTACACATATTGACAGATTTGACCTTGACCCCCAAATTTGATCTTTCCGAGTCCTTTTCATGTCCCCCCACGTTCCGAATATCGTGACCCGTAACCGTCGAGCGGTTCAGATTCTGCTGCCCAACTGTTGACAGACGCACGGACGGACGCACGACGGACGACGCGGACAGACGCACTGACAATCATGCGAGTCTACAAGCTGCATCTACTTCGTCAGATGAGCCTAAAAATTAACTTTTACCCATTTAAATTTGACTAGTTGACACCTGTTATACCCAGCTTAGTATCACAATACATTTATTTGTATAGATCCTTTAATGTAACGAGTAAGACCGCGCAGTAAACAACTGAGTCCAAACATGTTACTAAGTTTAAACTAGTACTTTTTTTTAGACCACCAAGGGGCGCGTTACAGAACACAATACCCCCCCCCCTGGATACGGCCCTGAATTGCATGTGATAAATATTATTGACGTTTTAAATCAACCATCATCAAAACAATTCAGATTTCATCATAAGATTTCCATAATTGCTAGCAGGACTGTGTGACAGAGTCAGACACACAATACAAGAAATTACACAACGTAGCACGTAGAGATCGAACCCGACCCGCTGATACACAACAATAATCACGATAGATGTCGATAGTCATATTATTGTGTAGTACGCATGATATGTTTATGCCGAGACTGGATGAGGCGACTGCGCTGGGTCCTCAAAAAGCTCATTCCACAAAAATATTTTTAATAATTAAAAGATAATCTGTTGTTTCTTTATAATCTTCTTATAACACAGTCTTTGTCATTGTGTCTTTGTATTGCTCTTTTTTTTCTACGTCCTCTTACTTTTTTCTCTTCTCTCTCTCTCTTTTTTTTTGGCCGGCACGTTTGGGGGGTGGGGGGGGGCGACCCGCCCCCCCCTGGCTACCGCGCTGACAATGCATCTTTTACTCTTTATTATCATTTACTACTGCCGCGCATACTAGTGATTGTCTTTCACTCGCAGACGGAGCTAGTCGACGGAGAACGTAGAGAGCAGTCATGAGAATGATGTGTACGCGTTGTCTCGTGACATCTGTCCATCTCCCGGAGCGTTATCTTCGCGGTCATCAAAAGAAGAAGCAAGTCGTTTCGCCTAACTTCGAAAATTTTATTGCCAAAGAGAAATGTAGAAGCGTGTGGGAAAATTGAAAACACGCGCTATATGCAAATAGCCTCGGTGTGTACCCGGTTTCTCTCGCTGAACGCTGTTCTGACGAAGTAACATTATATATGCATTAGGAGTTGCCCAGCTGAGTAAAAATACAGTGAGGTGAGATGAATGTGGACAATCAAGAGCGAGACGAGAGTATAAAACCGAGAATATGTATTAATTAGGGCGTTAATTGTGTTTTCCAGGAACGCTAGGCGGTCTCTTCGTCATCGTGGTGTGCACGCTGTTAGAATTTAAGCCGGTCCACTGCTAATGGGTTAGAAAAAAGCTGCTTTTTAATTACGTTTAATGACAGCCATAGCGCTGAACTTAATAATGATAATTATATACATCACGCTACATTTATCAATCAAAATCATGATCATTAATAAAATCACAGAAAGTCACTTTCCTGTAATTAAGTTCGCAAATAACGAACAGCTCAAATTAACTTTGTCGGACGCGAATAGTGAATTCTAAGATGCCTTTACTGTATTCCCTGCGCCCTACTAGACGCTATTATAGCGGTAAGAGACTCGCAAACCGACAAAAGACTGGGTACAATTATATCGTAAAGAGGGCGCCATTTGTGTTGTGCAAACACAACCACATTATTATTATTTTTTATTATTATTAATAATAATAATAGTTGTAGGTATAGTAGTGGTGGTGGTAGTAGTAGTGGTGGTGGTAGTAGTAGGTAGTCAAGTAGGTAAGTAGTAGTAGCGTAGTAGTAAGTAGTAGTAGTATGTATAGTAGTAGTAGTAGTAGTAGTAGTAGTCAGTAGTAGTAGTAGTTGTTTAGGGTAGTAGTAGTAGTAGTAGTTAGTGGTAGTAGTAGTAGTAGTAGTAGTATAGTAGAGTAGCAGCGAGTAGCAGTAGGATAGCAGTAGCAGTAGACGAGTAGCAGTAGCAGTAGCAGTAGTAGCGCAGCAGTAGCAGTAGAGTAGGCAGTAGCAGTAGCAGTAGCAGTGCGCGGTAGCGGTAGCGGTTAGCGGTAGCGTAGCGGTAGCGGTAGCGGTAGCGGTAGCGGTGCGTAGCCGGTAGCGGTAGCGGTAGCGGTAGCGGTAGCGGTAGCGGTAGCAGTAGCGTAGCCAGTAGCAGTAGCCTTTAGCCGTAGCAGTTAGCAGTAGCAGTAGCAGCAGAATAGGCCTAGCAGGAGGAGAGAACGCGACGCCAACAGCAGCAGCAGCAGCAGCAGCCCAGCAGCAGCAGCCAGCAGTAGCAGTAGCAGTAGCGAGCAGCTGGCAGTAGCGAGTAGCAGTAGCAGTAGCAGTAGCAGTAGCTAGTAACAGCTAGCAGTAGACAGTAGCGTAGCAAGTAGCAGTAGCAGTAGCAGTGCAGTAGCAGTAGCAGTCGCAGAAAGCAGCCAGCAGCAGCAAGCAGCAACAAGCAGCCAGACCAGCAGCAGCAAGCCAGCAGTCAGCAGTAGCCGTAGCAGCTAGCGTAGCAGTAGTATAGTTAGTAGTAGTAGTAGTAGTAGTAGTAGTAGAGTAGTAGTAGTAGTATGTAATAGTAATAGTAGTAGCTAGTGTAGTAGTAGTAGTAGTATAGCTAGTAGTAGTGTAGTAGTAGTAGTAGTAGTAGTAGTAGTAGTAGTAGTAGTAGTAGTAGTAGTAGTAGTAGTAGTAGTTTATGCATTACGTATTCTTCTTATTATTATTGTGAGTAGTATTATTATTATAGTATGTGTGCGTGGTGGCGCTGTATACACGATGCAACACGAACATCGACAATCCCTTGTCGCTGATCGTGTCTCTCACATGCGTATTTAACGTTGCAACGTGATCTTTTTTCAAAATGGCGACGTGCACTTTGCGCGCGACACCATTACAAGGCTCAGACTCAGACTCGGGCAACCACATAACGAAGAGACTTCGCGTCTTACTCCAAAGTCGGCAAGATATGCACTTCCATCAAAGTCTCCGATTGCGTCGCATATATAAAATGCATGAGTTTAGTCGACGTCTCAGGCAGCGATTGCTGAAGTCTTTCTCGCTCAGAATATATTTGCGTGTTTGCTCAAATTCTTCTGCCAACGAAATGTATTACAGTTAGAATTACCGGTTGAAATGCCCGTTATATTATATAATATTACATTCTACGCGCGTATTGCCTGTGTATTTATGCCATTGTGTCTTACAGGACAATGTTTGTGTAATACGTGCAATCAGGGATATTCGCCGTGCGTTACTAATTATTTATAAAGCACGGCGAATATGCCTGATATTTCTCATGGTCTAAATCACAATTTACTCATCGCGGCTTATCACGTTTTCAGATTCACATCATCGCAAATCAACACGAATCAACCTCTGATTTGCATCTCGATTATAAATTACGTCGTTTGGTATTTACGAATATATTGATTGCTGAATTTCAAAATCAATGCGGCCGCCCTTGCGCACGTGCCTAGACGGCGTCTGCTGTTTTACCGACATAAGTGACCAATCCGCGTAGTCACTGCAGTTTGCAGAATATTGAACGATAGTGTTTGTTCGCCTCATCATGCCAACCGTGGTGCAGGTGAGATGCAGGGACCGACTCCAAGTATTTCTACTAACAAAACAAAAGAGTGCACTCGAATTCGGCTCACAGTAGACCCGCCGCCATCAGTCATGCACTTATAAAAAGTCTAGAACGAAACGCACATATCGTGTAGGTTAACCCTTGTCCGCTAATACAACTGAAATAATGGGCAACACGGGAGCTTTTAGAATTCAGTTTAATATATTATATCTATAAATTAAGACATGATTTATTGGTATAACATGCCTATCTTCACTGCGCAAAATTGATGAAACTTTCATGAAAAAACTTTTATGTCAAAGAGTGGAAGCTTACATTGGTTGGCATTCATATTCAGCACTTGTTATTGTGCTGCCCCCTGGCGGCAATGACGTGTAGGTTGCTCGATTAAACATTTTCGCGGGATGGCACTCACGGCGCGATTGCTAATAAATTACTATTATATTTATTTTCGAATACTTTGGAAGCGTTAACATGTGTATGAAGTGTAAGTTATGCATAATTTAACTGACAAATTAAAACTTAATTAAAAGATATCTATATTTTATTAATTTACTAATTAAATATTAAAAGCTCTATCTGCACCACGTATAGATTTCTGTTGAATCATATTAGAGTCAATAATATTACACACAATATATTTTAATTCTTTACTCTTTAATTATTACGTTAATGATATCCAGTACCTAGCATAAATAATGCATACGTAATGAAAATAAAATGCTATAAAAACTTGTATTGTGTTATAGCTCCGTTCACATGAACTCTGTCCTTTCCGCATTACGCTCACATGCAAAGGGAAGTAAGATTTTTGGCATGCACAACGACAGACACTTGCACTGCTTACACCGGTTGTCTGTTGCAAAATTACTTGCAAAAAACCACCGCTTGAAGAATCAATAAGGGTTGTATAGGAACGCTTTGTAGTCTTGTCTTGGCCACGTAATTGTTCGGCAAAGTGCTGGAGAGAACGAGAGGACTAGAGAGGAGAGAGAGAGAGAGAGAGAGAGAGAGAGAGAGGAAGAGAGAACAGAGACATGAGGTTTAGGTGAAGTATTGTGAGGAGGGCAGCCTGCTGCAGCCTTTCGCTAAGACTTTACTTTAAAATGTACATGATGACTGACACTATGGTGCAACGTTATTCCTTCCCCCTACACCCCCATCATCCATCTTCTCATTCTATGCCTATGGCCACCGCTACTGATTCCATCTCCGGCACCATTACTATTTTTCAAGCCGAAACGAAGCCATTATATAGACAATAAAGATAAGCCTGTCATAAAGAAAACCCATTTTGTGTTCGAAAAAAAATCAGATGAGCGAGTGAGAATTGAACGAAATGACAGACACACGAGATTACGTACATGTAACCACCACCCATGCATCACCGCATTGTTATAAGTACTACATAAATATACACCTATATCATACATATGTACGAAAATATCTCGGCTACCGAACTTAATTCATTAGATTGCAACAACATATACAAAACAGAAAAATCAGGGAAAACAGATAATTTTAGAACAATGATTAAATAATGAAGGAGTAATAGTCACTAGATAATAAGGCAGCAGCAATCCAGTTTAAAAAGTAAAATCAGCCGTGTACTCTGCTTTTATCCAGTGATGTGGCTGAAAATAAGCTACTCGAGACGCCTAAACAGCCATCCATTAAAATTTACTGTCTATATTTGCAGGGATTTCGGTCATAGATAAATAGGCTGACCACTCAGGCGAAAGGAAAGCATGCGTGCAATTTCGATTCTAATCAATGTGTCTGAAGTTCTGCTTTGAATCAATATGTTAGGGAGCCTCCATTAGATGTAGCAGCATCAAGGACTTCGGCAAGTACAAGTGACTAGTATATATCTACGAGTGCAAGCATAGCAACTATAAAACATAAAAACAACGGCCCAGTTAGCAACTTAAAAATCACAACGCAACGAAACATTAAACATCGAACGAGAGTATTCTACGAACACGGTAAAGATTACTACGTAAAGGTCAGGATTAGTTGTAATACTGTGTGATACTTATACTCGCCTAGCCGTATTATTAGCTATAAGACAAATTCTCAATGACCTAAAGCCCCCAAAACGATTTGCTGAATACCAGCATTTCAGACATCACCATAAAAGATTAGTGTTGGATACAATGTGGTAGGAAATACCATAAAAATAAAATTAAATCTTGGGCATTTTATAACATATAATGCGACACCAGCATAATCATCTATTTCGCTGGATATTTCACGCGGGGGACGTTCCTCTCAATCCCTAGATTACAAATGACATCTCGTGCGCACTGATGACCTACTGAGATTTCTCCATCGGAGTACGTTGACATGCAGAAAACAGCAAGGCTGACTCTCCACCCGATTAACTCGCCTTAAAACAGCGCTTGGTGAATAGGTAAAATGTTTTTATCACCACACGCGTAGCTGCAGTCAACATTGATTTACGGACAGGAGACATTTTCCCCCCGATCCCTCGGACTCACCTCTCACAATCTCCTCGTTGTCGCATCGCAATGAAATTGTCAGTCACGTCAAGCACAGGGTAAGATTGGTCAGGGCTGCGAGTTCCGCACGCACGTCTACGATTCTTCGTTCGTTCTTGTACTATTTTCACGCGCATTAGTGGGATTATGCTTACGACCATTTAATGTCATGAGTGGACGCGTTTCTATTGACGGCATAGCGATATGATAATGACAGGAGTGAATAATAATAGATCAAATAATAATAATCTATTATTATTCACTCCTGATAATGACGTACATAAAGCCTGCTGATCCATTATACGCCAGCCGTTGTATTATTTCGTGCGAGGCCTGGCTGTAAAACACTGTTATTACGTATCTAAATGTCATCTCCTTTCTTTTGTCTTCTCCGGTTTCCTCTTCTTTAGAACTGTTTAACGATGTTTCCTGTCCCCCCGCGCCTGCCTAGTCATCTCGCCTAGCCAACTTGCACTACAGAAATAATAAAGTCAGGAAGCTATACGCTGATTAAAATTCTAAACAAATTGGTCTTTTATGAACAGGCGAATGCTCGCTGTTTCGAATAATCGTTGTCGTATCTCGTGTATAATCAATTCGAACGCGAGTACTTGCACAGACTTTTGCGAATCGTCTTTCTGTATCGCGGGGTGTACGTGTGAACCCAGGCCATGAGCGCCCGAGAAAAGAGCAGCGGCCATCTAGATAGCCGTGTGACACAATGCCCTTGAACTGACACCCGGACGAGGTTGCCCGCTAGATTAACCCTTTGATCATCTTGAGATTGGATTTCACGTCGCTATACAGGCGTCTCACAATTTCTCTGATGGATACGCGCCTTGCTGCTCCTTTATTTATACACACCCGTCATCGGCGTCCTGTAGCTGGTATAGATAACACCCGCTATAGAGAATACACAATATCACGATAATTATATAGCTATATGCGAGACCCAAATTGGCTTAACTACATCAGTATAACGTGTATGGAATTCGCTGCACATGCTATCAACATAGCTATATGTAAGCAACCATTCAATATTCCACTCACCGGTGAATAAACTTCCATAAAGACTATAAAAGCACCATAAAAAAACAAAAACAATCCCGAACTAAATACATTAAGAGCCGCCGAGAACACAGCGAACCAATTAGGTGGTAAATTCCCGCCTACCTATATAAGTTACATCGCCGTGAACGCCTGCCACATCTGAAGAGCGCGTGTAATCGAAACGGCAGCTTGCTTGGCTGCGCGCAATGTTTACGGCTGGCCTCGTCACGGGTAAGCTGAATGCGTGCATCGAAGCTGAGCGAAAGAGCGACACTCAGCTCTGCCTACATAGTTGGTGGTGGTGCTACTGCTGCAGCTGATGATGATGATGATGATGATAGTGGTGCTGCTGCTACTGGGGGAACATAGACAACAAGATATCAAACACGCGCACGCACGCCTAGAGACGGACCAGTGGCAAGATGAAATGTCAAAAATCTAGCATTTCGATTGGTACGAACGTTTACAATGTAGGTAAGACACGAGGGACCGGCCGCCCGTCTGTGCGTGCGTAGCCGGCATCGCCCCGGCAACTGGAGGGGCGGGCAACGAGGCCTCGTCGTCTGCGTAGGTGAAAACACAAGAACGCACATCACACGACACATCGATGATAAGAATAGGACTTCACTCCGCGCACACACGTAAACACACGCGTTCGGCCGTCGTCGTCGTCGCGGCGACGGCCGAGTAGAAAAGGCGATTAGAATGTTTCACAGGTAGATCAGATCAGTGTGTCCACCACATACAGCAAGAATGCACGTACAGCATGTATCCACGTACAGTATGTATCCACGTACAGCGAAAATCCTGGTACAGCGAGAATCCATGTACAGCATGTATCCATGTACAGTATGTACCCACGTACAGCAAAAATCCTGGTACAGCATGTATCCATGTACAGTATATGCCCACGTACAGCAAAAATCCTGGTACAGCGAGAATCCATGTACAGCATGTATCCATGTACAGTATGTATCCACGTACAGCAAAAATCCTGGTACAGTAGAGAGAGAGAGAGAGAGAGAGAGAGAGAGAGAGAGTTACCTGAGCACGAGGCCCCGCGCATGCAGCACTGCCATCTGTACGGCAATTACTCGGGCCGCCGGGCCCAGTAAACGACGGCGGCTGAAGCACGATCGCGGCTAATCAAACTTGGTTAACACATCACCCAAGTGAGTAGGCACACGGCTGACACAGAGCTCTACATCTACCGAATACAGAGACCCACATCCTACACATAATAGCGCGGGGACACCTTGTTCAGAGATGCCCTGGTTACCCAGGTGTGCAAATTGGGGTCCTACTGGCTATAAAACTACCAAGTCGACTAGGATAAAACAGATAAGGCGCCATACTGGCTACAAAACTACACGATGAAATAAGATAGAAAAAGGAGAAGAAGATACCAGCCAAAAAAACTACAAGAGCAGTGTATACGAAGCACGGGTTGGGGAGTCACACAAGCTATAAGACCACGGGGTTGGCTATGGCAAGCCGGGAGAGGGAGAGCAGGTTCACAGAACTACACCGTTATTTCACTGAACACAAACATTACACGAGTGATTGAGTAAATTATAGATTCCTGAAACCCGGTGGTATTAACGACTAGTTAATTTAATTAATTACGTCAAGTTGGTTGGCACACAGGTTCATGACGTCATACAAGTGCAAGGTCACCGTAACTGGACAATCCATTTACTGCGCATGCGCATACTACAGTCACATTGACAATACAGCACCTACGTCTGTCATAGCGTGCAAGAAAACGGATTAAATTTGTAAAAAATAGAAACACAATATGTTTGTCTACACGAGGATTCGAAAAATCCTGTGGTTTTTCGTCATGTAGTTGCATGATCCGCGGGGTATTTTTCCTCGTGTTGACGCATATCTCGGTGTTATTCCTCCTCATGTGGACGCATAACCTAGCCTATTGTTTTCCATTTAGACACATAACCCGGGTTATTTTTATTCGTCTAGACAGGGCTAATGAGTCATCGCCCAGACGCTTTAGCAAACGCCAAATTCAGCCTGAGGATTCCCAGAGTTTAATTCCGAGGTGCGTGTACAGGTGGCAGCAGTAGCGCGGGAACTCGTCAACGCAGCCTGTCATACAGTGTCGCGAGACGCATTTGCTGTCCCGCGCCGGTTAACATCACTGTCACCGGCAGCTAATGAGGGTAATAAGCAAGCAAAAGGTTATCGTGCAGCAGCAGCGGCGGTGATGGCTGTGCTAGAGCATGAACAACTCCCAGGCTCGAATACGCGCGATGCTAGCTCACATTTCGAAATTATACACATAATTATACACGCGTTTATGCACGCGCGCGCATGCACACACCACACACGCACACGTTCACACGCACACGCATACTCACACGCTCACACGCACACGCATACTCACACGTTCACGCACGCGCACACATACACGCACGGGCACCCTCACGCGCACGGGCACCCCCACGCGCATGCGCACGTCAACTCGAACGACGCGCGCACACACACACACACACATATATATATATATATATATATCACGGGCACCCCCACGCGCATGCGCACGTCAACTCGAACGACGCGCGCACACACACACACACACACACATATATATATATATATATATATATATATATATGTATGTATGTATGTGTGTATATGCACGTAGCGCGCTGCAGCGTTCGGCTCTCGTTGTTTGTCGTTCGACTTGTAACGTCGGCGATTGATTTTCGCCTTGGTCGCAACGCGCGCGTGGATTTACGGCAAAGCCGTGTGCGTGCAAGCACAAGCCTAGCTCTCCTATACACTCGTAGTACGGAGAGTAGATGGGGCACGCAAACATACCTCGGTTCTTTTCGACCACTTACTCGAGTGTGTTGACCCGAATGCAAACAATGCTCGCATAACGAAGAAACAATCCGGTTGCCAATTAGGTTCGTTTGGGAGCAAATCGATCTGGCGGATCTTGTAGGATGGCGGGGGAAACATGTAGAGTGGCTTGTAGATAGAAAACCCTGATCATCAGTGGTCGCGTGTCAGATATAGAAAATACCGCGCACGTGTATATGACTCCGTAGATTATTGTGAATCCACCTGCTGAATCAGCTCCATGTGGGGATGTGAGGCGTCCAAACCCGCATATAAGCCATTGGAAAGTTTGCGAATCAAACCCCTGACGTGCGTGGGATGTAACACGTAACTGTTACAAGAATAGTTGAATTGTTGAAAGTCGATAATGTGAGCCCGTTCATTTTGCGCTGCCTGTATTTCGTTTTTAACCCTTGCAATGTGAGTTGGCAATCGACATTGAGGATCAAGTCTTGTGTCCTCCGCCACACGAAGAACGTTTGTAGACAGCCTGTTACGCGTGAGGGAACCGACGAAAGGCGCCGTACAATTACAATAGTTACACGAGTCGCGCAGGTCGATTGCAGTAGAGCTTTCCTTTACGCAATCTCAGCGTATAATAAATAACTGTAGGCCTCCTATGGGAAGAGCAGTAGCGTATTTAGTGCAGTGCATGACTTATGCGATGACACTAGCTGCCATTCTATTTAGCATCAACGTGGTGGATTTGAATTGCGCTCTACAAGCTATACTATACATTATTGTTATTACTATTATTATTATTATTATTATTATTATTATTATGTTATTGTTATTATTATTTTTGTTATTGTTATTATTATTACCATCATCATTATCATCATCATCATCATCATCATCATCATCATCATCATCATCATCATCATCATCATCATCATCATCATCATCATCATCATCATCATCATCATCATCATCATCATCATCATCATCATCATCATCATCATCATCATCATCATCATCATCATCATCATCATCATCATCATCATCATCATCATCATCATCATCATCATCATCATCATCATCATCAGTCATCATCGATCATCATCATCATCATCATCATTATCATCATCATCATCATCATCATCATCATCATCATCATCATCATCATCATCATCATCATCATTATCATTACTAATATAGTAGTAGCAGTAGTATGTTACTAGCAGAGAGTAGCTAGAGTAGTAGCAGTAGTAGTAGTATTGGAAGTACGTAGTAAAGTACCTGCTGGACGAAGGAAGGATTGAGTGATGAGAACGCGCTAGCAGCTTATAGTCGGAAATCCACTCAATGGGTGGTGACTCGTTCATCAACGCCGACACCGTCGCAGCGTCGCTTATCTATAGTGCATCTTTTGTTACCGTGATATACGAGAAACACGCGAGACGAGCGTAAACAATTTATCGTAGCGAGACGAGTGTCACAACCGAGGCTTAGACTTTGAGACTGGGCTGAACGACCTCATTCCCAGAGGCGATGTTACAGCAATTTATATATCCGTGACCCAGACGGATGCTTACAAGACGATGCAGCAGCGACGGAGCGAGTCAATCGTCTGTGAGATATAAATTCATATGACAAACCCAATAAGCAGATTACGTGGCTCTTGCCAAGAATAGTTGTCACTCTAATGCATTAAATTCGTCTATTATCGAGCTGCCGGCGTCCATATCTTCATTCTGGTAAAGGTCCTTATGTCCTGACTGTGAGCGTGTATAATAGATAGAGCGGTGTCGAGGTACGATGGTGGTGGTGGTGGGGGAAGGGGGAGGGTGTGAAGCGTCTAGTGTTGTCCTGGCCGCGTCTATACGTGCATACCGCTTTATGCAGATCGCTTTAGTTTACGTGCTGTGTGCTGTCGATATCGATCTGTGTTCTATAGATATCGAAACCATCGATCACCATCACGGCGGCAGCTTTGGATGACAAAAATTATGTTGTCAATCAAAACTTTTCTATTCGTTAGGTGTCATCCCATATGTAAGTATGTATGTGTATATATATATATACGCCCGCGCGCACACACACACACACACACACACACAC
>NW_014577115.1:237639-238224 GCF_000485595.1 Priapulus caudatus | reverse complement strand
TGCGTAGCGGGAGCGCATGCAGCAGTGATTGAAGGGGAGCGTAGCGTGAGATCACGCGAGAACAAGTGTTGCGTAGCGGGAGCGCATGCAGCAGTGATTGAAGGGGAGCGTAGCGTGAGATCACGCGAGAACAAGTGTTGCGTAGCGGGAGCGCATGCAGCAGTGATTGAAGGGGAGCGTAGCGTGAGATCACGCGAGAACAAGTGTTGCGTAGCGGGAGCGCATGCAGCAGTGATTGAAGGGGAGCGTAGCGTGAGATCACGCGAGAACAAGTGTTGCGTAGCGGAAGCGCATGCAAAAGTGAATGAGGGGGGAGGAAGGCGTCGGAGCGCGAAGCAGACAAAGCAATATGCATTAGTTACGCGTCTGCCGAAAACATCGGACTCGCTTTGATTATCTTATAGCAAATTAGCTTTTGATGATGGTAGGTGCGGGCGTGGGTGCGCGACATGATCCATCATTCAACTTTTTAATTCACGAATGAATATGCGTATGCACACACACACGCACGTACACACACACACACACACACGTACACACACATGCACGTACACACACGCACGTACACACACACACACACACACG
>NW_014577115.1:235151-237629 GCF_000485595.1 Priapulus caudatus | reverse complement strand
ACACACGACACACACACACACACACACACACACACACACACACACACACACACACACACACACACACACACACATCCTTCGGAGTTTAAAAAAACAAAGTCAGCGTCTACTTACCGTACACGTATAATTTCTGGCTGCGTTATCTCATGGTGACAGAGTTGACAAACTGAGTGTGCATATTGATGCCGAGATGAAAGCATGGCCGTGAGCATTAGAGGATAATGCATGTAAACCATAATAATAACAGCTACACATTATTCGATTGCATTAGTACATTATTGCCATTATCTACAGTCACGCGATATCGCTAAATACCGAAATAGAATCTCGAGAGAGAGCGAGAGAGGAAGTTCAATTATGCAGTTAAGACATTGTCAGATTACTTGTGAACTAGCCCCAGTTTACCGTCTTAGTGGCGATTACAGCAACACGGCCGCTGAGCACCACACATGCGATCACGAATGCGCATAGCTACGGTTTCCGTAATCATATTTTATATCCTGCCCGAAATCGATGCAAATGGTTTCCGTGACCGACCCCGCAAGTAGTACATCACACTCGACAGAGCATGTTGAGAGTGATTATGACATCCTGTTACACGGTCCTTGTGATGTCCCTTTCCTTTAAACCAATTCCCTACCCACACCTTGGCCCTCTCCTACCTTGGCCCTCCCCAATCTTGGCCCTCCTCTCCCTGATGCTCCCGACCCTACCTTCCCCTACCTTGGCCCACCCCACCCTACATTTCCTTACCTTGATCCTTATCACCCTGACCCTTCCCACCTTGGCCCTTTCCACCTTGGCCCTTTCCACCTTGGCCCTCCCCACCCTGACCCTTCCCACTCCCTCTCCACCCTACCTTTCCACCCACTCCCTCCCCACCCTACATTCCCCTACCTTGATCCTCGTCACCCTGACCCTTCCCACCCTGACCCTTCCCACTTCCTCCACCCTCCCTTCCCTCCCACTCCCTCCCCACCCTACATTCTCCTACCTTGCTCCTCATCACCCTGACCCTTCCCACCTTGGCCCTTCCCGCTTTGGCCCTTCCCACCTTGGTCCTCCCCACCCTGACCCTCCCCCTGCCCTCCCCATGCATACCCGTGTGAAGCCAAGCAAAGGTAATTGAAGCCTTCTACAGCATGGTCACCGAAGCGTAAAACCTAGCCGAGTGACAAACCGAGGTCACGTGTACCGAGCCACGCGCGTCAGCGTGACCCCGGCACGATTAACCATGATCTATTGCACGTACATAAAAATATAAAGCACTATATCATGATCGGGCGAGCGAGCGCGTGCACGCATTGTACGGGGAGACTGCGTTCGTGGATAGAGCGCTCGGACAATGGCTGCTCCACATTATGTACAGTCAACGTATTTAACGCGACTTTGGCTCGCCGCTAGCTTTTACGATTATTCGCGAGATGAGAGAGACCGTTTGCCAAGCAGAACCTATTAGCGTCACAATACGTTTGAAAGCAAAGCGACAACAAACGCGGCAGCGGTCGTGTGGATGCGCACATGTGACCGCTGCACGGCGTTTTGACGAGCTGCGTTAATTTGTGACTCGCCGTGAATCGCGCTGATCAGCAGGGTACACGCAAACTGTCATTCTTTTCGCAATTAATCCCCCCGCTGCTGGATTTACTGTCGCCGACACTAAATGTAATCTAGGCTCACGGCAGCGGTCGATGCTGGCGTGTTGCATCTGGCCTCTGGTCGTGTTCTTGATTTTCTACGTCATCTGCTCTACATCCGATAGAAGCTTGTGTGAGCGGTCGAACCACCGCGTATCAATCCGTACGAAGCCATATGTGCGTGGGCATGAGCGAGACTGGAGGAAGGTCAATCTCCAAACTCCACGACAGATGGCGCTCTCGCTCCGGCTCAACTATCCTGAGTTCTACGAGGGGGGGAGGCAATCCAAACTGCATGCAGCGCCCCCTTCCCACACTCAGGATAATTCAGTAGAATTGAGCCAGAGCGAGAGCGCCATCTGTCGTGGAGTTTGTGGTCAATCTCACGACAAAGATCACGTGACTATCGGCGTTCAATTGCGCCGCCACGACAAACAAGAGAGCTACTTCCATCTCTGTGGTGAGACTGGAGGAAGGTGGACTTTTGTATTGGCGACGTAGCGTGAGATCACGCGAGAACAAGTGTTGCGTAGCGAGAGCGCATGCAGCAGTGAAGGAGGGGAGCGTAGCGTGAGATCACGCGAGAACAAGTGTTGTGTAACGGGAGCGCATGCAGCAGTGAATGAGGAAGAGCGACGGAGCGTGAGATCACGCGAGAACAAGTGTTGTGTAACGGGAGCGCATGCAGCAGTGAATGAGGAAGAGCGACGGAGCGTGAGATCACGCGAGAACAAGTGTTGTGTAACGGGAGCGCATGCAGCAGTGAATGAGGAAGAGCGACGGAGCGTGAGATCACGCGAGAACAAGTGTTGTGTAACGGGAGCGCATGCAGCAGTGAATG
>NW_014577115.1:222251-230412 GCF_000485595.1 Priapulus caudatus | reverse complement strand
GAGAGAGAGAGAGAGAAAGTGAGAGAGAGAGAGAGAGAGAGAGAGATAGAGAGAGATAGGGCAGTACGGATAACGAATAGGTGGATATTAAGACCCAGGGTCAGCTGGTCGAGTATCCCAGCGCACGCATTTATCGCAAAGCAGGCTAATCGAATGAGGGATAAGTCGGCAGCTATGTATTACAATTTACATTAGGATGCTGCCGCCATGCGCTTGCTGCATGGCGAGCGCGACTAATCATATGGTAACAAGGCGAACGCTGTCTGTGGATGCAGATTTGGCAATGCTCTGATTTGTGAAATGGTTTACAGTGGAAGATGTCGGTATTACGCGCGTGATTGTGTAAATGCTACATGCACTGGTATAAACATCGCACTGCGGTAATAAGAGTGTGGTAAGAGTGCGGTAAGAGTGTGGTAAGAGTGCGGTAAAAGTGTGGTAAGAGTGCGGTAAGAGTGTGGTAAGAGTGCGGTAGAAGTGTGGTAAGAGTGTGGTAAGAGTGCGGTAAAAGTGTGGTAAGAGTGCGGTAGAAGTGTGGTAAGAGTGTGGTAAGAGTGTGGTAAGAGTGCGGTAAGAGTGCGGTAAGAGTGTGGTAAGAGTGTGGTAAGAGTGCGGTAAGAGTGTGGTAAGAGTGCGGTAGAAGTGTGGTAATAGTGTGGTAAGAGTGTGGTAAGAGTGTGGTAAGAGTGTGGTAAGAGTGCGGTAAGAGTTCGGTAGAAGTGTGGTAAGAGTGTGGTAAGAGTGTAATAAGAGTGCGATGTACACGCCCAGGCAGATGAGAGTGAGGGGAAGAAGGAGGGAAACGACAGAAAAGAGAAAGAGAGGGAAAGAGTGAAAAGAAAAGAGGGGAAGAGAGAAAGATACCAGGGAAAGAGAGGAGCAGCGAACAGGAGGGAAAATAGATAGAAGAGCCTGAGTGAGAGGAGGGGAGATAAGAGAAATGGAGGCGAGAGTGAGGCAGAGAGTCAAGAAATCGAGAATTATAGAGGTAGATGAGGGAGCAAGAGAAGAAGCGAGAGCCAGAAAAAGAGAGAGAGAGAGAGAGAGAGAGAGAGAGAAAGAGAGAGAGCGCGACAGGGAGAGAGAGTAAGTGAGAGAGCGCGGCCATGTAATCGTCAGCAACAGCACTGCAACAACAGCAACAGCAACAGCAACAGCAGCAACAGCAACAGCAACAGCAACAGCAGCAACAGCAACAGCAACAGCAACAGCAGCAACAGCAACAGCAACAGCAACAGCAGCAACAGCAACAGCAACAGCAGCAACAGCAGCAATCACAATCATCGTTACCCATAGCGATATACAATTAGCCGAAGAACATACAGCCATGTGAAATAGGCACAAAACATACGAGCATATATGGCGTATCCGGTCCGCCCCATGAAAAATTACCTTAACTATTGAGTTGTGATAGCTCGTTAAAAGACGCCATACTTGTGTGAGAAAATATACGAACGAAAACTTAATTAGTGACAATATCGTGTCATGAGGCATGGTACTGCATTCACAGATTGATGGTTACTGACAGTAGAAAATTGATTCTATGCTGTCCTTATATTATGAATAGAGATTTCCGTTCATGTACTCCTGACATTATGACATCATACAGATAGCGCCGTAGGACACGGTGGAATAGTTTTCGCAAAATAATCTTGTTATATGTTCAATCAAGATGGATGAGGACTAGTTAGTCCATTACTGTCATGTTGCATCTGTACGCTTGTGTGTACGTGCGCTTAAGTTCGTTCGTGCATTCGTGCGCGCGCGCGTGTGAATTTTCCTGCGTGAGTGCTTCGTTATACGTGTGTGCACGTGCGTGTGTGCGTGTGCGTGTGTGTGCCTCGTGAGCGTGTGCGTCGGTGCGCACGTGCATGCGTGTGCTTATAGAGCGCTCGGATACATCTGCATGCAATCCATGCACACAGCACCCGCGCACGGCTACCACGCACGCACGCACGCACCATCGCACGCACGCATGCGCACGGACCCATCCGCACGCATACACACACACACACGTGCACCCACGCACGCACGCTCGGACACACATAGTCTCAAGATTCGTCACAATAGCCCCTGCTGACAGCTCCTGACGCCATACGCGCCGAATTTATATGGAAATATCATCTTTAACATGGAAATTTCTGTGCAGCAAACACCGCTATGCCCGGCTGACGAGAGACAGCCTGAATCCATCCACCGACAAACAACATTCGCTGTTATTAATGAGGCACTAATTGCGATGCAAGTAGGTGTCGCCCCGCGAGGAGGGGCGGGGTTGCAGATATTTCGACTAATAATGCCTTGCTCGGGTAGGCTATCGAACGATTTCAGGATATTCCGAATTTTTCCTCCTTTGGTGAGTATAACAGAGTAGTAATACTCGTAGTAATTAGTAATAATCGTAATATAAATAAAGAGCTGTCGCCTATATTATAACATCTCTTAACACGCAAACAAACACGCACACAAACAAATAACCAACCACGAAAACAATTAAATAAATAAACACGCACGCAAACACGCACGCACGCACGCACGCATCGCATGCACAACACACACACACACACACACCACACACACACACACACACACACACACACACACACACACTCATCTCGTCACTCCTACCCTCCATTTCTCTCCCGTACACACTGTTTTCTTGCTCTTGCACGTTTCCCTTTCTCTCTCCTTCTCTGTCATTTTCTCCCTCGATTCACACATGTCTCTATGTGCCCCTCCTCTTGCTCCCTTACCATTGATCATTATCTTTGAAGGCAGGAAAAGAATAGAAAGAAAATGCTGCACGTCAAATAAAAACGAATGTCTTCTAGCCAATTCCGTTTTAATATCATCGCACCTTCCCCGAGTTTGCCTCCCAGTCGTTAAAGAAAGGCGCGAAAGCGGAAGCAATAAATGTATCAAAGATGGCAATATCAAACTGCATCAGCCCACAGAATATATTGCACTCCATCATCTCGTATATCAAGTAGTGTCGGAAACGTTCCACAGAGAGAAATAAATTTCACCATCTGACAACTCGTCTATACAGAGGAAACAGCGCTACAGTGAGACTATAAACATTACCTGTTACAATTTTCAAACATCCATTCCGATTTTTTACGCATTGCCAGTTTATTGCCTATCCTTCTTGCAGTCCCAGAAGCGTAGCTAACCCATTTTTATCTATGAAGGGGGGGGCAAATCCACGTGCGCGGTGTTCCGCGAAGGTGACCGCCATTGATTACGTATTGCGTTTACAATTCTGTGGGGGGAGCAATTAACTCTCCCTCCGCTACCTACGGTTCTGAGTGCTCAATTATAAGGTTATTGCAGCACATTAAATTGACATACACCAGTTGCCATTGTTACACATATAACGTCACGCGCGCACCGTTATGATTGGTGACGTTGATATATGACTGCCTTCGTGCCTGCTTAATTGAGCTATTTAAATGGTAACGCAATGCGCTAACCTATACAAGCCTGCTCATCCATGAGAAATTACAAAGTTGTGCTAGCTGCACACTTAATGCATGTTTCCACTCTTATAATGCGACCATAATTGTCATCCGGAAAGATTTTTCCGGCTCGCTACGGGTAATTGCTCCAATTTGCGCAGGTGACCGTCTGGTAAATAGCAACCACGCTGAAAAATAACGAACAATTCTACCGAATATTGTTTCCGATAATATCACGCATCGTTCATTGCGTTCATTCCGATGCGGAAAAAATGTCTAATTCTATCGCTATCATCTCGAGAAGCATTCGAGAAGATTTTGTATTTTACGAAGGTGAAGTATCTGCACTGTTCCTTCCTCCTTCCGTCACCTTCCTCTTTCTGACGTGCCTTTCGTTAGATGTCTGCTGCTGTACATATGCCTAGCGGCAAGTCACGATGAAAGGCAGCACCGACTAATCAAGCCTTTATTCCGTCAAATCTTAAAAATCCGACACGAAAAAAGAAGAAGAAAGAGATCATTCGAACCGCGTTCCGTCGCAGATCGCTCGCGTGCCAATCCCGTACGATTATCAAAATTATATACGCGCTAAACCGTTTCTAATACGAATTCGGTATATAATAACTCAACCGTACGTAATATGAATGTAATGTCTGTAGGCTGCTGGGCTAATGACATCCGTCTATACCCTCTGTTTACTCGTCGTGTCGGGATCGTAAGAGATCGAAGTACGTAGAACTGTCACAATGTAGCGCAAATAATTGGCTCGCTATCTTCTACAAAAACACGTCATCGCGATTAGAAACCCAGCAGTTGCCAGCGAATTGGTAAAGTGAATACTGATAATTGTGCGCGCCGCGTTGTGGCATCTAGCAGAAACATTTTCCTCATCCAGCCGAAACAAGGGCGAAGCGACAGGGCGTATATGGACGGAAATAATTCTGTTGACGGTAATGTTTTGCGGGTGGGTTTTTTAGTCGTACAGTAGCTAAAATCTATCTGATGCGACGGCTCGCGCGTGGTCCCGAGCTTGTTCGCGCGGTTGTATAATTTGAATTAATTTCAGATCAAAGCCATGTTCCTTCTTGTTAAAATCTACTTTTGCTCATTCCGCGCGAAATATGATAGCTTAAAAGATTAGGGTATAAAAGATTTTCGAAAGCGCATAAAAACATCGTTTTCTCGGATGCGATTGTGGGATGATAGGACATATGAGAGCACCTGTGTTTAGGAAGCAATATGATGGATGGGTAAACCAACGCAGTTATTACAAACGCCGATGAATGAAGAAGTAATTGTGTGATTATCAAATAGATATATTGGACAGGGTTCAAGGAAAAAGAGAGAAAATGCGGGGCAGAGAGAGAGAGAAGGATAGATAGATAGAGAGAGAGAGAGATATATAGATAGATAGAGATAGAGAGGGAGGGGGAGTGAGAGAGAGCGAGAAAGAGAGCGAGAGAGCAAGAAAAGACGAGGAAGAGAGAGAAAGAGAGAGAGAAGGAGAGAGATGAGAGAGAGAGACGAGAGAGAGCCGCAGGAAGAGAGAGAGCGAGAGAGAGATAAAGAGAGAACGATGAGAGCGATAAAGAGAGAGAGAGAGAGAAATGAGAGAGGGGAGGCGCGCGGCAAAAGAGAGAGAGAGAGAGAGAGAGAGAGAGAGAGAGAGATAGGGAGGAGAGGGAGGAGAATACTGCGATAATGCATATTTCCTACGCTATCGGGACAGATAGCGGCAAGCTTAAACAAGCGATATCAGTGCTCTCAATCTCATAGCGTGCACTAAGAATCCCTGACGGCTTGAAGATATACATAATGAGTGATACTACTGCAAGAATAATAGTAGTACGACCATTGGGATAGATAATGTTTCCGATTAGAATGTGATTATCGTCTATTGCAATGCACGATTGATTTGATAATCGATGGGTGTCGTAGTATTGTAACGGATTGGCTTTGCGTCCGACTTTGGCGAAATCTCGCACAGTTGCTTTTCTTTATTTAGCGTGCGAAACTTTTGAGATTTTGTTGGAAAGGTTTGGGGGATTAGAGCTAGAGTTATGTGTATGGTTAGGCTTGCGTTTAGAATTATGGCATTATGGCAAGATGGAGAGTTAGCGTGGTGGTTGGAGTTAGCGTGGGGTGAAGGTTAGGGTTCAGGTCAGGGTTAGGAACTATGACAAGGTTTAGGATTGGAGTGGTGGTTAGGATTGGAGCAAGGGTTAGGTTCAAGGTTCGGGTTTGGGTTAGGGTTCGGGTTAAGGTTGGGGCTAGGGTTTGAGTTAGGGCTATTGTTAAGGTTAGAATTATTTAGATGACCGGGTTATATAGGGTTACGGTTACACTAGTTTCCGGCGCTACGGCATAAAACAATCAACAAAAGCATAATTCAGAGGTGAAGTAATGAAGTAATGACTTAAAAATATATAGCTTGCAGCTGCGATTGTATAATGTAACGTTCCCCACTTCCCCCAACGAGCTTTAGATCAGTACGATATGGCAGAGACATAGCACGTAGAAACCCCTAGGGGAAGATACGTACAGATGCGTGAGACACTAAGCTGCGAACCCTTCGTGGATGACTCGAGGCGGAGTCCACTTACTAATTCAGCCACGTTTATAATATAAGCATGTCGGCCTGCTGCCGATTGTGCTGCCGCCGGCTAAATGATACATCGTACTAGCTAAATGATGGTGGCCTCATGGTCGATCCGTGACTCCGTATAAAGTTCGACGCCATCTTTTTGTGATACGCCAACGCCGTAGGCTGCTTGGATCGAGTCTCCGTACTAGCACCTTTCTACAGAGGATTCCACGGAGTTTCAACATTATCTTAGCTATTCACCGCTGTATGTGCTACGTAGTACTACAAATCCTCCTCTACACTTATACACAGTTACAGTTATATATACACTCTTCGTGGTAGAGATCGAGTCCAACACGAACGTAACCAGTTCACAATTTCTTCTATATATCCGTATTATATATATTCTTCTATAAACTATCGGTAATACGTTGCCCTTAGCATCCCTTGCCTGTTATGTATGGGTATGTATATAGGTGTATATATGTGCATGTATGTATATGCGACGTCATATCAGCGGCTCGCAGGATGCAATTATATTGCAAAGCTTATGTAATACCTCTCTGGGACTATACAATTACTGAATAATTATTAAATGTGCACAGCTATCAGTTATCGCGCTTGCCGGAACACGTTCGTGCGGTAATAGCGTTCTAGTGTTGTAGCAAAATTCATGCGTGCGAGTTTTAAAATGCTGCTCGGAAACGCTTTGTTAAGTTTACGAGCATCAGAAACAAAGAAAGAAAAAAGAGAAATGAAAGGAAATGAAGTGAGAAAAATTCTAGGGAAAGAGAGGGGGAGAACCTGAACGAGGGGGGTAAGAGAAAGGAAAGGCGGAAGTAAGGCTGGGAGTCGATAAGGCAGAAAACGAAAAATAGATGGGACGAGAGCGAGAATAAGAGAGAGCGAGAGAAAGAGAGAGCGAGAGAAAGAGAGAGCGAGAAAACGAGAGAACGAGAGAAAGAGAGAGAGAGAGAGAGAGAGAGAGCGATAGAAAAAGAAAGAGAGAAAGAGAAAAAGAGAAAAAGAAGAAGAAAAAAGAGCGATTACAGAGTTGAATCGCTGTCCTGATTGTGCTCAGGTGTCTCAAGTTACCAATCAGGTTCGCATGGCATCCTCCGAGTGATCTCCCTTCTACATTTTGACTAGCGCCGATTTAATATTCAGTAGTAATAAATCAGCTGTTCGAGCAAACTGCTTCGCTCGTCGTTCAATGTGCAACAGAGTTCTCTGATGAAGTTCGCATCGATGCTTTCATTTCGAATACGTACTTCGTTTGCTCGCATGAATCGAGTCGGAGTAGAGACTCGCGCAGTGACAGCTGGGGACTGCCCGAGAGATGTGCACCTAATGAGTCAGCACGCTCACGTCTGCTATCCCGCGCACGCCGTACATAGCAGACGCATCGATCCGCGTCAACATCGGCAGTCATCATAATTCACGGGCCGGTCCCGATCTAGAAGTCATTATCATATATCAAAATTGTGAGCACGTTCTACGTAATCTCGCACACGTCATATTTCAATCGTCAAGACATGCGATTCGTCAAGACCAACACATTCTCTGATTGGTTGCTTCAGATTTCACATTTTGCATTTCGCATTTCGCATAAAATTGTACCAAGCGGTGGGCGAGTTTTTCGTTTGAATGAAATAATTTGCACTACACAAAAAAAATCATCTTTCTAGTGCTCCCGTCAGGTGTTTTTACCTTAAACCTCGTAATCTTCATCTCGGATTTTGCATTTTGCATTTCGCAATTCGCCGTTCGCATTTCGCATTTCGCATTTCGCATTTCGCATTTCGCATTTCGCATTTCGCATGAGCTTTCTGGGCTTTCGTACTATCGCTATACGCAACGCGTTCTCGTTCATTTCGCGATCTAAGCGCATCTCGGAATATGGAAATCTCTATGGAAATCATCCGTCGTGATAAATGGATGTCGTTTTTCTCCTAAGCGTGCGTGCGTGCGTGCGCGTGGGAGCGCGCGTGTTTGTGCGCGTGTTTGTGTGCGTGTTTGTGTGCGTGTGTGTGTGTGCGTGTTTGTGCGCGTGTTTGTGTGCGTGTTTGTGCGCGTGTTTGTGCGCGTGTTTGTGTGCGTGTTTGTGTGCGTGTTTGTG
>NW_014577115.1:218993-221977 GCF_000485595.1 Priapulus caudatus | reverse complement strand
TTACAGTAATGACGAGACGAGGGGAACTCAGCGACTAGTCTAAATGGTGTCAACATTACAGTAATGACGAGACGAGGGGAACTCAGCGACTAGTCTACCTGGTGTGAACACTACAGTAATGACGAGACGGGGGGAACTCAGCGACTAGTCTACCTGGTGTAAACACTACGGTAATGACGAGACGGGGGGAACTCAGCGACTAGTCTACCTGGTGTAAACACTACGGTAATGACGAGACGGGGGGAACTCAGCGACTAGTCTACCTGGTGTAAACACTACGGTAATGACGAGACGGGGGGAACTCAGCGACTAGTCTACCTGGTGTAAACACTACGGTAATGACGAGACGGGGGGAACTCAGCGACTAGTCTACCTGGTGTAAACACTACGGTAATGACGAGACGAGGGGAACTCAGCGACTAGTTACGAGCAAGCGTGATAGCCAGCGGTGCGCGGAGAACGCACGTAACATGCGGTTATTCGCCACGATTCCTGTACAACTATATATATACGACGCGAGGGAATGAATAATAGATCTCGGAAGCTCGTGCGACGCAAATATCAGCGGTAAAACTCCGTCTGACTGCTGAATTATGAATGTCAACGCTAGAGGATGCTTCTTATAGTTCTGATAGCGTCACTGTCGCGTCTCACCACTATCATGTTGGCAGTATAGGCCTCGGTAAATGGCGTGCTTAAAATACGCAGAAAGAAATAGTACTTAAAAGACGATGACTACGTTTAAACCAGCGCACGATTGTCACGCTAATGCTCACTGTGCATCTGATGTTTGTTTGTGAATATGTTTTATATTGTGTAAGCATGCAGTTTACACAAATCTAGCTGCAGATGACGGTAGCAACACTTAGGCTTGCAATAGTAATGAATAGGGATGATATCCGGTTGAGTAACACGAGATGGGAAGCTGGCTGAACACAGAATACGGGTCTCTTCATTATGAAGTATCAGTGATTATAGTTGATTGACCTTGTGTACGTGCTGTGCCTTTGCGTTGGCTGGATGAGTAATCTGGTCAGGAATAATCATGCTACTGGCCAAGTGTCTTCTGTCAGACAGACTGCGCAGTTCGTATTTTAGCCAAAGAGCCAAGAGCGAGCATGACGCTTGCTCGTTTGGTTACCGAATTCGGTGATGATGCGGGATAAATTAACTACGTCACGCGAAGGAGACAGAGACGACCTGTCTCGGGAGCTCATTTATAAGAGCGAGCGCGAGTGTCGATTGCGGAGAAGAGTAATTGGGGATAGAAATAGTAGAATAGTTTAGAGAGTAGAGAGTAGACAGCATCAACTAACCGCTCAAGTGTTATTTGTGCGGCTATAGTGATCTTGTATCAGAAGCATTTATGGTTTTAATTGGTTCGGAGAGGGAACCTTGCACTTAAAACATTGCTTATGAGTAAATATCACTGTGCTTTATTTTTGTCTTATTGTCTTATTCTTGCGGTTTCACAGCTTAACTTTGAACCTAGCTGCACTAGGTCGCACTGCTGCCGGTAATTTTACGTGAAATTAACGGACAATTTCAAACAGTGTATTCACCTGTGTGTGCGGTTTCCTGACTACGATATAATATTGTTGGGCGATATTCCATATGACTCTCCTTAGCTTGTCATCATATTCTGTGTTAGGGGTGATTACGTCACACATCAGAGCAACATAACAGGGCCGTAGGCTGAGCAAATTCCTGGGGGGGGGGGCAGTGGCGGGTCAATGATTTCAAGGAGGGGTGAGAAACAGGTGGGGGTCTGGGGGTCCTCCCACAAAAAATTTGGAAAATGTAGATCGCAGGAGATGGTATTTGAGGCACTTTTGAGTACATGAACAATTTATTTTTTTAATTACCCCTTGCAGGCTACGGCCCTGCATAACAAAACGTAACGTAACCAAGTTGGTTTCGTTATCCGGAGTTTATTTGTGCTGGGCATTGTGATCTGTCGCTACGCTTTTTCCTGCTTTGTGCATATTACTGCATTTATGTTCTGTAAGGATGGATATTCTTGATATCTTAATATTCTTTGATAAAATCTTTTGATTTTTTATTCTCGATTCTCTAATCTAATTTAGCTCACAGCACTAGCCTATTTATTTAGTTGCGTGCACGATTTTGCATTCTAAACCGCCCGAGAACATGCGCTAGTTTTCGAATAACAGCCATCGCTCAATCAGATATAAATCTGAAATGTTTGCTGCGAGTTTATTCTATCACCGCATATCATTTCGATTTATCAATCAAATGACGCCGTCAGCGACAGAGCGCTAATAAGAATGTTCAGCGATTAGGCACTTTTCCACGAGCTGTTTATATGCTTCCCATGTCACGATAAGATATGCGAAACCGATCTCAATTCGAAAACGATTCTAGTCGCAAAATTTGACAAATTATGAATCTCTAATGCTCGTTACTGCTATATATGCGTTAAGGTGACCATGAGGAATAATCGACAATGCTCGCAGGCCTGTGGATAAATGCGTTGCGATTGCCATAAGCGGTACTATTAAGAATTATTATTTATTCTTGCAATTGCTTAACCAGCTGCATTTATTATTGCAAACGTTAAAGCCATCCCTGTAAGTGTAAGAGCGTACTTACATTCTAACACGCTACGCCACCTACTGGTTAGACGGGTTCCTAGTCGTTTGTACGCTTGAAAAAGCCGAGCAATTGGTTCGACAGCATCGCGTAATTTACATAAATACAGATAGAAAATACGTAGCTGCATTTATATTATCAATCGTTTCTCAAGATTGAAATTTGTTTCTTTATATTATCCAAACTCGGACTTGAAATTTGACAACGGTGACAAATGTAGCGTATAAAAAATGCAATCACACACAAATTCGCTATCACGCAACCTATTTAGAAACGCTATTGAGAAAATATTAATGCAGCGACATCATTTAAAATCAAATAGATAACTAGAGCGCGCCCCTGGCGGAGGTAATAACGGGGTGATGGCGCGC
>NW_014577115.1:215108-218983 GCF_000485595.1 Priapulus caudatus | reverse complement strand
CACACGCACCCACACACGCACACACGCACGCGCGCACACACACGGCACACTACTTTTATGGTAGTTGTGGACATCCCATAGTAATGATTCATCTCGATACAACACTGTTCATCGCGAAGAGACGTGACCCAAGCTCGTGACCCAAGCACGTGACCCAATCTCGCCCACCTGATTGGTCGGGTTCTTGCGTCCTGGTTATGATGTCGGATGAAATTAGAACATGCGTCTTGTGCATCCGATATCGCAACGGTCATAAAATTGTGTCGTACCGCATAGTTTACACGGTGCGTTTTGGACGTATGCGTCTGACGTACGTCTAGAACGTACGTCCAAAACGCATCGTGTAAATAGGCCTTTAATTGGTTTGGAGAGGGAACCTTGCACTTAAAACATTGCTTATGAGTAAATATCACTGTGCATTATTTTTGTCTTATTGTCTTATTCTTGCGGTTTCACAGCTTAACTTTTAACCTAGCTGCACTAGGTCGCACTGCTGCCGGTAATTTTACGTGAAATTAACGGACAATTACAAACAGTGTATTCACTTGTGTGTGCGGTTTCCTGACTACGATATAATATTGTTGGGCGATATTCCATATGACTCTCCTTAGCTTGTCATCATATTCTGTGTTAGGAGTGATTACGTCACACATCAGAGCAACATAACAGGGCCGTAGGCTGAGCAAATTCCTGGGGGGGGGGGAGTGGCGGGTCAAGGATTTCAAGGAGGGGGTGAGAAACGGGTGGGGGTCTGGGGGTCCTCCCATAAAAAAATTTGGAAAATGTAGATTTCAGCAGATGGTATTTGAGGCACTTTTGAGTACATGTACAGCCTTGATTCTGACTACAACAATATTTTTTTTGCTCTAAAATCTAGGGGGTAGCTGCCCCCCTTGCCCCCCCCGCAGGCTACGGCCCTGCATAACAAAACGTAACGTAACCAAGTTGGTTTTGTTATTCGGGGTTTATTTGTGCTGGGCATTGTGATCTGTCGCTACGCTTTCTCCTGCTTTGTGCATATTACTGCATTTATGTTCTGTAAGGATTGATATTCTTTGATAAAATCTTTTGGTTTTTTATTCTCGATTCTCTAATCTAACTTAGCTCACAGCACTAACCTATTTATTTAGTTGCGTGCACGATTTTGCATTCTAAACCGCCCGAGAACATGCGCTAGTTTTCGAATAACAGCCATCGCTCAATCAGATATAAATCTGAAATGTTTGCTGCGAGTGTATTCTATCATCGCATATCATTTCGATTTATCAATCAAATGACGCCGTCAGCGACAGAGCGCTAATAAGAATGTTCAGCGATTAGCCACTTTTCCACGAGCTGTTTATATGCTTCCCATGTCACGATAAGATATGCGAAACCGATCTCAATTCGAAAACGATTCTAGTCGCAAAATTTGACAAATTATGAATCTCTAATGCTCGTTACTGCTATATATGCGTTAAAGTTACCATGAGGAATAATCGACAATGCTCGCAGGCCTGTGGATAAATGCGTTGCGATTGCCATAAGCGGTACTATCAAGAATTATTATTTATTCTTGCAATTGCTTAACCAGCTGCATTTATTATTGCAAACGTTAAAGCCCTCCCTGTAAGTGTAAGAGCGTACTTACATTCTAACACGCTACGCCACCTACTGGTTAGACGGGTTCCTAGTCGTTTGTACGCTTGAAAAAGCCGAGCAATTGGTTCGACAGCATCGCGTAATTTACATAAATACAGATAGAAAATACGTAGCTGCATTTATATTATCAATCGTTTCTCAAGATTGAAATTTGTTTCTTTATATTATCCAAACTCGGACTTCAAATTTGACAACGGTGACAAATGTAGCGTATAAAAAATGCAATCACACACAAATTCGCTATCACGCAACCTATTTAGAAACGCTATTGAGAAAATATTAATGCAGCGACATCATTTAAAATCAAATAGATAACTAGAGCACGCCCCTGGCGGAGGTAATAACGGGGTGATGGCGCGCGCTTTATGGAACGAAAATAATCAGTAATGTAAGAACAAGAAGACCTTCGTCTAAACGAACGCGCGTGTCTACGTGTGTGTGTTCGTATGTGTTTGCTTGCTTGCTTGCTTGCTTGTTTATTTGTTTGATTGTTTGTTTGCTTGATTGTTCGTCTGTGTATGTGTTCGTTTGTTTGTTTGCTTGCTTGTTTGTTTGTTTGTTTGATTGTTCGTCTGTGTATGTGTTCGTTTGTTTGTTTGCTTGCTTGTTTGTTTGTTTGTTTGATTGATTGTTCGTTTGTGTGTATGCGTGCCTGCGAGTGTTCGTGTGCGTGTACGTGGAACAACTACCAGTACTTGTCGGCTGCACGCAAACTGTCGGGATTAGAGTCTTTGTGTGTGTCGCTGTCGGGCACCCGGACTTGGCTTACGCCACCTAGAGGATTTATTCATTTCGTCAGCGCGAGCGAGAACGCGCCTGAGTGCTTTTGGCGACAAGCGCGCTGAGGTTTCGTCGATTTGCGGTACGATGTGATGCGGGCGTGCACTCAGAAACACGTGCGGTGTTTTCAGGAATCCCGCCACTTTGTCTTCGATGCCTCTCAATCATCCGACGCAACGCCAAAAGCAAACATTTCCGTGAACAACTTCTCCTCTTCTCTCGGGGCAATGCTCCTATACGCGCCAGTCAGACAGTTGGTTATTCCCATTGTCTACGTGCGTATATACACACACGGCGGTATTCAGGCGACCAGCATCTGTTCTTGAACACTTGGACATGACACATCTAGCTGATTTGATCCGTGTCACTCGGTTCGTCTCACTCAGCGATTAAAATCTTGCGCTGACGGAGGCTGCTTCTGCTGCTGCGTAGAGTGTCCGCCTTGCTGCTATAGCCGCGTCCACCGCATCGCGCCAGCCATCGCAAATGAAGGGCCAGTCTCTCTGTCAATTCAATTAAAATCGGCGCTCGTCTATCCGTGAGCGTGAACTAGCCTCGCCGTGGCTTGATTATGGGACTAACTAGATTGAAATCGAGCTAATGATGGCGGCGGCTTGGTTCATCCGCACACACGCCGAGGGAGAGAGAGAGAGAGAGAGAGAGAGAGAGAGAGAGAGAGAGAGAGAGAGACAGAGATACAATCTCGGCCACCTAGATCAGCGCCTTAAAACTGTCATCTATATGCACGCGCATCGGGGGGAAGGGGCATCGTATATTAGTGAACGGCAAATTTTATTTCGCGGACGACGCTTAACTACTTTTTTTTCGCGAAACCGTTTTAAAAGGTTTCACGGTGCGTCGTATTGTGCGTTGCCGTTCTACGGTCCAATGCCGACCGTAAACATTGCGAATTGAATGTTCGAATGCATGAATGAATCTCTCGCGTTATCACCAACGTTTTCTACTGCGCTGAAACTCCCGTGCGGACGCACACGGCTTAGTTCTCTAATTCAGTGCTTCGTCGCGAACCGTCATCGTCAGAAACGCGTGAAGACGGGGATATCGTGGAAGACGGGAGAAGAAGGATGGTCTTTTCTTATGCTAACGACCGAATCGCCCGGCGACTGCTTTAATACTAGTATCGCACATTCAGGCGAGGGACTAATGTATGCGTGCGTGCGTGAATGCGTGCGTGAGTGAATGCGTGCGTGTGAGAGTGTGCATGTGTGCGTGTGAGAGTGTGCATGCGTGCGTGTGAGAGAGTTTGCATGCGTGCGTATGAGAGTGTGCATGTGTGCGTGTGAGAGTGTGCATGCGTGCGTGCGAGAGCGTGCATGCGTTCGTGTGAGAGCGTGCATGCGTGCGTGTGAGAGTGTGCATGCGTGTGTGTGTGTGTGTGTGTGTGTGTGTGTGTGTGTGTGTGTGTGTGTGTGTGTGTGTGTGTGTGTGTGTGT
>NW_014577115.1:206458-209264 GCF_000485595.1 Priapulus caudatus | reverse complement strand
TCTCTCTCTCGCTCTCTCGCTCTCTCTGTCTCTCTCTTTCTCTCTTGCGCTCTCCCTCTCTTTCTCTCTCTCTCGCTCGCTCTCTCTCTCTTTCTCTTTCTTTTTTTCTCTCTCTCTCTCTCGCTCTTTCTCTCTCTCTCGCTCTCTCGCTCTCTCTGTCTCTCTCTTTCTCTCTCGCGCTCTCCCTCTCTTTCTCTCTCTCTCGCTCTCTCGCTCTCTCTGTCTCTCTCTTTCTCTCTCGCGCTCTCCCTCTCTTTCTCTCTCTCTCGCGCGCTCTCTCTCGCATTCGCTCTCGCGCGCGCTCTCTCTCTCTGTGTCTCGCGCACTCTCTCTCTCTCTCTCTCTCTCTCTCGATCTCTATCTCTATCTCTCTCTCTCTCTCTCTCTCTCTCTCTCTCTCTTTATCTCTCGTTCTGCCCCCTTTCTCTCTCTCGCACACAAACACACGCATGCACGTATTCAAACATGAACGAACGCATACACGCAAGCACGCACGCAAGCGCGCATACACTCGAGCAAGCACACACGCACGCATACAAGCATGCACGCATGCACACGCAATCACGCACACAATCACTCCATTCTCTATCTCGCTCTCCGCTTTTCCACACAAATCTCGCTCATCGATAATTACTTCGCGCCCGTCACTCAAATTTTTTACTCCTCAAAAATCGCCGATCAATATTGCAGCGTTGGCTTCTGTCTATGGTTGCGGCAATAATCCTATAATCTTATTAGAGCCAGCGCTAGAGTGGTATCGGTGGACCAACTGCAAACCTGTTTACGCTCAGACGCCTAACCGACTGCATGAACACTTATCATGATAATTCGTAAGTGCGTCGTGAGATTTTAGCGAGAATTTGCATTAGATACTGAATATCTATGAATATCAATCAAGAAGTGTTTTTAAAGTCAGAAATGGAGATAACGAGGCGACTCTTAATGCATATACTAAATGCAAAACTTTACAGCTGATGGCCAAAGCGAGGGAGGTAATGAGCAAAGCTCGGGCTATTACATTATAATTTTAGTAGTTCAAGGCGATAAAACCTCCATCTATTAGCCCACGTTACTACGTCGCTGGTATCAAATGCATCGTTTACAGCCCAGCACGTTCTACATCCGTCGTCAACCGTGTCATGATATATTAAAAGAGCCGATGCTCTACTGAGAGAGCATCGCCCCCTTAAACATATTAATAGACCACCCTCTGATGTGTGATATTAAGAGACGAATCGCCCCCGAGGACAGTGCAAGACCAGAGCTTCTGCAACTGCAACTGAGATTATCAAGACGCTGCCAGTAGCAGCAAAATGTCATCAGAGCCCGCACTCATGGTACGTACAGTGTTGCATTTAAACGCTCGGTGGCGTTTCAATAGAGCCAGCACAATACCAGACAATACCTAACCCTAACCCTAACCCTAATACCTCAATGCGCATTTAATTAACCAGCGTATAAACGTTTATGCACGCCTCTACTTAATTATTATTAAGTACCTCACCTTACCTTACCTCTTACCTAATTATAATTATTCGCCTCTACCATAAATATACCACAATACGCCCAAAATTGGAAAAAAACATCGATAGTTCAGCGTATGCCAGCATTTTAGAGAAATTTTGATACGTCCGGCATACGCTGTCTAAATCGTCAATGTGTGAAAGGGCCATTCACACCATTGACAGGGCCATATCAAAATTTCTCTAAAACGCTGGCATACGCTGAACTATCAATGTTTTATTTAATTTTGGACGTATACATAACGTATTAGTAACTTATATAGAACGTTTCGATAACTTATAGATAACTTATACCAACGAGCGCTTAGCGTGTTGCCGGCGTTCACAACTTATGCCCAACGATAGTCTAACTTATGCATAGCGCGAGGTAGCATATCGCCGACGATCACGTGTCGTAGCCTGCCGCTCGACGAAGGCTGAAAAGGCTGCCGCTCGACGATTCAAATCATAATCACACTAGACATTGTTACCTGCAACTTATGGCCCGCGTATGCGGGACGTATGGACATACGCTGGCATACGTCGAAAAATTTTGTGTATTCACAAAATTTTTCGACGACCTCGCTGTACTACGACGTATACCAGCGTGCTTCAGCGTGCTTCAGCGTGCTTCAGCGTGCTCTTAACTTATACAAAGCTTACCCATAACTTATTCGACGTACGCCAGCGTATTCACCAAATTTTTCATACGTCGGTATACGCTGGCTTTCATACGGTGGTGTGACAGCGCCATTATAACATATAACATTATACATTATACATTAGCCATTATATATTATAACATAACAGTGCATTTAGAGAACAACGTACATACGTCTAATCGTATTCTAACCATTATATGAACAACCATTATATATAACTGCCATTATATAAACAGAGAACAATACCAAAAAAAGCCGACATGAACTCCCTATTCGTGTGTAGATGATTGCAAACAAATATTTGCGTGCGACAAAGCTTCATGTAGATAAATGCACGAACCATTGTCTTCCTTCTCGCTTTCTCCCGTCGCGTTAGCAGCAAAAATTCTAGACGATAAAACGCCCACGGCCTCCATAAATGTCGCCGCATAAATTTATACTTTGACTGCTCTCTATAAGTTGCTATTTCGGCATTGTTTGTTCAAACCGCCGGTAAATTTATCCGAATAATTGCTATCGTCATCATCTCGCTTCGGGCTGCGTCTCAGGCACATACACACATATATACGTGGTGTGTGTGTGTGTGTGTGTGTGTGCGTGTGTGCGTGCGTGCGTGCGTGCGTGCGTGCGTGCGTGCGTGCG
>NW_014577115.1:197125-201504 GCF_000485595.1 Priapulus caudatus | reverse complement strand
CATCCATCCATCCATCCATCCATCCATCCATCCATCCATCCATCCATTCATCCATCCATCCATTCATCCATCTTTTTTTGATCAACGTTGTACCTCTTTTCATCCACCTGCCTTTCTCAACCATTTGTAAGTTGTCTTCTTGTCCGTTCGTCCGTTCGTCTGTCTGTCTATCTGTCCGGCTAGCTGTATTGGGCATGCCTATTATGCCTCTATTTCTTTCCATGTACTCTCTATCTGTAGAGTGAGTGTCTGTGTGTGCTCCCCTAATATAACCGCAGCTTGCCACTTACAGCGCAGTTTCGACATTCGTGTCATATATATATATCTCTCTCGACGACGTATATTGTACTTTAAACTTCGCTCATATCCTTTAGTGGCTGCAATTTACATCGTTACGATTGAAACCAGCTTTCTTGCCCTTTGGTTCTAGACCCATCGTTTCAGATTGCATTGCCTGACATTTCAACTCTCGTGACTCAGTCAGCACGTGTGCGTAATAGAAAGGACGGCCGCCTTCCTGACAATTAACTAGCTGATCCTCATTGTAAGGCGCCGCAGTTTTAATTACAAATGGTCGCGAACGCCGCGCGAAGAATATGCAAGAGCGCAGACGATAGTACGCGCGCCGCTCGCTTGCCCGCACGCACGCACGCACGCACGCACGCGAGCTTACGTGGCAGGTCGATATCTGAGGCCTTGACGCGCGATTGACAAACAGGATGCGAAGATAAACACAGTTTTCTCTGCACACACACATGCTCGCACGCACGCACGCACGCAAGAGCGCTAAGTCGACGGTGATGTATGTGCACGCACGCACGCAGGAGCGCCAAGCTTACGGTGATGTATGTGCACGCACGCACGCACGCACGCACGCACGCACGCACGCACGCATACAGGAGCGCCAAGCTTACGGAGATGTATATGCACGCACGCACGCACGCACGCACGCAAGCAAGCACGCACGCACGCACGCACGCATGCAGGAGCGCCAAACAGACGGTGACGTATGTGCACGCACGCACGCACGCACGCAGGAGCGCCGAACCGACGGTGATTTATGTGTTTGCACGACAAGCGGTGACACGCGCTACGATGTAATCGCGTGCTCTGCATGCATGTAATCAGAAGTAGGGAATCCCTATTATCTACTTCTGATGTAATGTATTCGCGTATTTACGCCGCATGTCGACTTGTCAGTACGGCATCAACAGTAGAGACATGCGATGCTCATCACAGACATGCATGTAGATCACGCCTGCTGGAATCAACCATGCATGTATTAGAACAGACATTTCCACGTCTAACATGTAGTGAAGGCAATCACTACACTATAATAATGTAGGCCATCGATAGTTATACATCCGCCAAGGAGGTTATGTTTTCGCCCCTGTTAGTTTGTTGGTTTGTTTGTTGGTTTGTTTGTTTGTCGGTCAACAGGATATCTCAACAAGTTACGGACGGATTTTGATGATTTTTTTTTGAACGGGTTGGTCTTGGGCCAACGACCAATCGATTAGATTGTAGTGGTGATCCGGATCCAGATCTGGATCCAGGATTTTCCATTTTTTTATTTTCTTATTTTTTTCTGAAAATTTCATCAAACTCTATATTGGGTGTACCAGCAAGATGTGGCGGAGGTTTGCTATCTCCGATTGCTCTTGATACATGTACGAAGCACGTGGTGACGTACGTTGCTCTCAGGGTATACCTTACCAACGTCATTACACGAATCTTAGTTATTTATCTCATAGTGTCAACGTGACCTCTCGTGGCCTAGCGGACTTGTCAACATACGGGTACTGTCATAAGGCCCATGATAGTTTGTTAGACATAATAAGTTATTGTTAGACATTATAAGTTATTGTTAGACATAATAAGTTAGAGTTAGACATAATAAGTTATTGTTAGACATTATAAGTTATTGTTAGACATAATAAGTTAGAGTTAGACGTAACAAGTTATTGTTAGACATAATAAGTTATAGTTCGACATAATAAGTTATAGTTAGACATAATAAGTTATTGTTAGACATAATAAGTTATTGTTAGACATAATAAGTTATTGTTAGACATTATAAGTTATTGTTAGACATAATAAGTTATAGTTAGACATAATAAGTTATAGTTAAACATAATAAGTTATAGTTCGACATAATAAGTTATAGTTAGACATAATAAGTTATTGTTAGACATAATAAGTTAGAGTTAGACATAATAAGTTTTTGTTAGACATTATAAGTTATTGTTAGACATAATAAGTTATAGTTAGGCATAATAAGTTATTGTTAGACATGATAAGTCTTAAATCACGTAACCTTTGTGATTTGATCAACGCATGTGAAAGTTATGGCATTTTTTCGTATTCGTTGGCATGCATGTGTCAGAATGATGTAAGTCATGAATCAAAGGGTTTTGTTATCTTGGCCATGTTGCTTGCGCAAAAGTGATTAAACTAAGTGAGAAGATTCTTGTATTTAACGGTATATATATATATAATATTTGTGTGTGTGTGTGTGTGTGTGTGTGTGTGTGTGTGTGTGTGTGTGTGTGATTAAATGACTATATACCAACGCCACATGTGATATGAACATCACCCTCAACTAAAAACACACGAGATATGATACCATCTTCCACTTGATATGCAATATAACCACATAAGATATACCTACCACCATATACCGTGTAATATAACGTGCCGCGTCCATGACACATGGATATTACCCCCCTCCATGCATCATATTGAATGACTATACCAATCACATTAAAGATGCCTACCAACATCGCCTGTTTGACAGTGATAGACTGATATGCATAATATGCGCGATAGCGGCAAAACTAGACGTCACTACAAGACTTTATTCCTCTGTAGACGCCGCGAATGACCGAGCGTGAATTCTCTAGGCGCTCTCTATTCCAATGAGGTCGACCAATCGGAAATCATTTGCGCAAACTATGCGGAGGCCGTAGATCTATACGCGAGTCCTCGAGTTTCTATCTCCCGCCCAGCCCCGCTACGCTATAGTTGGCCTTATCGCGAAGTCGCAAGATCAATCAAGTCGGTATTCGTTTCATGTCTTACGCACGCAGGCGAACGCGCCTCCCAAATAAAGGACGTCTTATCAGCTTTATACGACCGTGTATAGCTTCACGTACAAATAAAAATCTTCGCAACGTTCGATATTGGCTAGATCCGCGGCCGCTTGACACTAGTTGGACGAGATACGTCGAACTCGGTAAAACTTGTCACCAGATTTATAAAAACAGAGAGCGCGAGCTCAGTTCTAATTGGGTGTCCGTGGCTTATGGGAGAATAGTGAGGAGTGAATCGAATATAGAGGAGTTAGTTGTAACTCTAACCGCGTAGCCACTCGCTCCGCCACAGACCTATGGCAAAGTGACGGGCTACACGGATAGAGATAAGTTAGTTGCTGTCATATACGATGCTCTTTGGTCTACAGCGGCAACGTGGCGCACCCAGGAGACGTACGCTATACGAGCGACGTGTGCAGAGATGAGCTAGTGTGACGAGCAAATATTGTCGACTGCAAACATAGGTGACCGATGTGCGTGATGCTTCACTTCAACACGGCTAGACTTTCCAGATGGCTAAGGTTTCTCCTCGATCAGTTTCCGTCGTGACAATAACAATTTCAAGATTGGTAAACACGCAAAGAAAACGGATGAAAACTCGCAATAAATGCAAAGCAGAGATGCAATCTACAGTTCCAAATCAGACAGAAACCCCATGATTCACCGCGTGGTTAGCAGACGAGTTATTCCTTATACGAAGCTTTCTAATCTTTGGCAATTGCGCAATCATTGAATTAAAAAGGAATTGCCACTAGCAATGTTGCAATCGGAAAAAATCATTTGCCATGGACAATAATTAGCTCTATGGCGATGATTTGAAGCATTTTGAACTAACGTCACATAGCTGCGATCTCTGACCCTAATCCTAATATACATACGACCTACATTTACGAATTGTACCTGCAATGTATCTGATAAATGTCGTTAGTACAGCCACACGACACCACTATACGCAGACGTCGCTATAATGTCAACGGACATAAACACAGCTTAACAATGTCTCAACGCCTACGAATATAATTAGCTGATTAGTGTTCTATGCGGGGCTCTACTCAGAACAAAAATGCAGCATAAACTAAACAATCATATAGTTCATTATTTTAAACAGGAACAACATATTTCAGGCAATTGCTCAATAAATTTTTACTCATATTATGCTAATAAGTTAGTATAACGCTAATAATTAGTATTCACTCAAGTCTTACGCGCGCGCGCACACACACACACACACACACACACACACACACACACACACACACACACACACACACACACACACACACACAC
>NW_014577115.1:185320-193680 GCF_000485595.1 Priapulus caudatus | reverse complement strand
TGTGTGTGTGTGTGTGTGTGTGTGTGTGTGTGTGTCTACCCGCACGCGCGCTTTTCTTAGAAGCCCATGTAGAAAATAACACACTTGGGTCTCTAGATGTTATATAAATATATGTTACTTTAAGGCATACTTTGCGGTTACTTTCTAATATTTGCGGCATGCTTCAGGAACGAGTGTTAGACATTATGGTAGGTATACGCGATTGAGATACAAACCATTTAAACAGAAATACGAAGGTTACATAGACATTGCACTGATAGTGTTACAGTTCTAACTACATATAGAAGAGAGAATACCTGCTCACGCTCAGTTTAGTGGGCTTACAGTAGCAACGTAGACTATGAAGGTCCGAATGTTCTGTCGTATGCTGTCTCCACCAATTAGTACCACGCGTTTGCTTCTCAATGCGACGCTTTTATGGGTTTGCGACTGGCGCGCGTAGACACTGACGCGGGGGTTTCTCTTCCAGATTGTCAACTTGGGACACAGCTCATAGTGTCGCCACTCCAGTCGCGATGAGTCAGTCTATAGTGATAAGAGAAGCAGACGAAGTTGCGTACAAGTGCGCACGGAAAAGTGCAGCTCCCTTTAGACTGTTGGCTCACAACGCGCCAGTCTCCTGGATTATTACTCGTTATAGCTAGTCCCTAAACGTTCGCATCAATTGCGAAAGAGAGCGTTATGTTCGGAGAGTCATTTCACGTTCACGTGGCATACCCTGCGCTCTTTCTCCTCTTCCACCTCACGACTAGTAGCCGCTTAAGAATAGCCGTGTATGCCGCCCTGCGCTGATGATTCTATAGTGGCTTACGCAGCGTGGCATGAACACGACAGACGACAGGCCGCATCTCCCGCGCGGGCAGGCGCTTATCCGCGCCATCTGGCGGCGCATGATGACAACGATGACGACGCGACGAGCCGACGTAATCACGAATGATGCGGGGAGAAGGGGAGAGGTGGAAATGTTGAGCGTAATTTACCGTATACGAGAGAGAGAGAGAGAGAGAGAGAGAGAGAGAGAGAGAGAGCGTTAAATGCTGGCGATATTTGTCGACTGCCACAGCATCGTGTGTAAATGCACATGCGGCTAATTACGTCGAGCAGAGGTCTTATCAAGCGTGTTATTAGTCGAAGACGCAATCGCAATAATTGTCGCGGCTATAGATCACGTTGTACAGATATAATACCGACATACACTGATGTCTGTCCATCAGCTATCACACGCTATTTAGCAAACGGTGGTGCGCCATACCAAAGACCCTATATATATACTACGGTATTTATGCCTACTACTAGTATTAGGCCTATAGTACTAGTATTATAGGCCTAGTAGTATTTAGGCCTAATACTAGTATTTAGGCCTAATACTAGTATTAGGCCTAGTAGTATTTAGGCCTAGTAGTATTAGGCCTAGTAGTATTGCCGACTCTAACAAGGGTAGTCTCAGCAAATGATTTATTCATCTCACTTACGTACGCGAAATTCGAACGACGTCGAGAAGTTTTTTAGTGAGCGCTGTGAATCAAACACATCCTCAGAGTGTATTCGCCGTGACAGAGTGCACATCTCTTCATCGCTCTCCGACCTCACGACACTAATAACTCGACACTGCAAACACAGCATTAGTTACACACGTCGGTTCACTGCGGGTTCTGCGCCATATCACATTAGAAATACGATACGTTGATTGCTGACGTGAAGACGCTAACATACTTTACGTCGATACGTCGCTTTATAATCAATCACGTGTGTACGTGTTACAATACTCGAGATGATTGAATGCGACTGCATGTTGGACTATAGCTAATAGTCTTCTTGGGTTGCGCTGTGCATTTCTAAGGTCTCAGCCTCATTTTTTACGATGCAGTCAATATGCTCTGCTTTCATTTGTCTGGTTTATGTATCGTATTGTGCTATAATGTTTTAGTTGCCACACGCGCGCGCGCACACACACACACACGTGCATGCGTACGTGTGTGTGCGTGCGTGCGTGCGCGCGTGCGCGCGTGTTTGTGTGTGTATCACATAGTCAATATTATGCAGCTGCTTAGTGCATATATGTGACCATTCATTGAGCGCCTAATGGACAACGTTTATGCCTCACACGCGCACGGCTTATAGATTGATCGTCAGTAGCAGGGAATGCATGCAGGGCACACTAGCGTCCTGCTACCTGATACACCAAGTTCACGTAAAAGTAAATATTGCGGAAATAACAATGATGATATGGGTTAGCATGTAAGTTCATTTTTTTTATGTTTTTCGGATATTTTACCATTTACATTTATGTTTTTGTTCTCCGTATGGTAATTATATACTGTGCTAGCTTTGTAGCTTCTGACGTCTGTCGCAGGCTGAATGCCATCATCACGACACAATGTGTGTGTAAGCATAGAATTCCTGATCACGCAGCTGCTAACGGGCACCAACCTCTATATAGGCGATAACAGGTGAACGGGCATATTTTGTGCGCGGGGGAGTGTGCGTGTGCGTTTGTGTGTGCGTGCGTGTGTGCATGTACATGTGTGTGTGCGCGTGTGCGTGTCTGAGTATGCGTGCGTGTGTGCAAAATCTTTAAGCATACTGTTTGCGGTTTACTTTCTAATAATTTGCGCATGACTAGTCAGGAAGCGAAGTGTTAGACTCACTATGGTACATATACGCGAATTGAAGATACATAACCATTCAAACAAGATAATACGCAAGGTTACACTACGACCATTGCCTGATCCGTCCGGTTCTACCACCGTTCTATACTACATTTTATAGCAAGAGAGAATACTTCTGCTTCCACTCGCTCAGTTCTACGCTGGCCTTACCAGCTAGCAAACGTAGACATATGAAGGTCGCGACATGTTCTGTCGTCATGCTTCGTCTCACAACCAATTTAGTACTCACGCGTGCTCTGCTTCGCTCATGCGTACGCCTTTTTTTATGGGTCTTGCTGACCTTGCGCGGCGTAGATTCACTGGACTCGCGGGGCGTTCTCTCTTCCAGATTGTCAAGCATTGGGACAGCATGGCTCATAGTGTCGCCAACTCCAGTTCGCGATGAGTTCTTACGTCCTACTAGTGATAAGAGAAGCAGACGAAGTTGCGTACAAGTGGCGCACAGGACAAGTGCAGCTCCCTTTCCGACTGTTGGCTCAGCAAACGCGCCAGTCTCCCTGGATTAGTACTCGTTAAATAGCTAGTCGCCATCCCAAACGTTCGCGGCTCACATTGCGCAAAGAGAAGCAGTTATGTTCGGAGAGTCATCCTCACGTTCACAGGTGGCAACCTGCGCTCTTTCTCCTCTTCCACGGTGCTCTACGACGCCTAGTAGACCCGCTTAAGAATATACGCCGTGCTACCCGCCCTGCGCCTGATGATCTATAGTGGCTTACGCAGCGTGGCATGAACACGACCAGAGCGACAGCGCGCATCTCCGGCGCGGCGGACAGGCGCGTTACTGAGCCGCGCAATCTGGGCGGCGCATGATGACAACGATGAGCGACTCGATTCGAGCCGAGCGTAATGCACGAATGGATGACGGGGAGAAGGGAGAAGGTGGAAATGTTGAGGCGTATTTACGGCTGTATACGAGAGAGAGATGAGAGAGAGAGAAGAGAGAGAGAGGAGAGAGAGGGCGTTAAAATGCTGGCGATATTTGTCGACTGCCATCAGCATCGATGTGTAAATGCACATGCGGCTAATTACGTCGCCAAGGCAGGTCTATCCAACGCGTGGGGGTTATTAGTCGAAGACGCAATCGCAATAATATGTCGCGGGTACTATAGATCCACGTTGTACAGATTATAATACCACATACACTGATAGTCTGTCCATCAGCTATCACACGCTACGTTTAGCAACGGTGGCTGCGCCATACCAAAGACCCTATATATATACACGCCCGTCATTTATGCTACTAGCTAGTATGAGGGCTTATAGTATAGTATTAAATACGGCGCTATGTAAGTATTTTAGGCCTAATACTCACCGTATTGTAGGGCATAATACTAGTATTAGGCCGCTATGTAAGTATTTTAGGCCTAGTAGTATTATGCCTACGTCAGCTCACTTTACTATTTGGCCGCCCTAGTACTTTAGTCATTGAGGGCCTTAGTAGTTATCTTACGGCATAGTTAACTAGGGTATCAAGGGCCGGCGGAGCCGGTCCGGTCTAGTCCCCGCCCCGCCCATGGCCGGACCAATAATTTTTCAGCGATCATGGATCTCTTTTTCTTAACGCCACACAGTTTTGCGTTATCACAGGCTCCTCCCGGATCTACAATTATTGCAATCGGCCCGGCATATAATGATCTCAAATCACATATAGTTTTATGTATACACTATATATATTCTTACTACACTGACTAAGTGACCCGGGAATAACACTGAAGAATGTTTGAAAGAAGACATTGTGTTAATCTCTTTAATTGCTGATACTGTCCAGTAAATGATCGTCTGCTTTGGCTCGTTTGCCATTGTGAGCGCCATTGTTTAGTCGTCCCGTTTCAATATCAATTATATATTATATACATTATTCAATACTAATTAATTCAAGTATAAGCCAAACGATCGTTTTCCTGGCATTGGCGACAGACTAAAACATATCTGCGCTCTAACAATTGACGCACTGCGCTCTAAATAACGTGATGCTGGTCTTAAAGTGATTACGTCACCGGGTAAATAGTAAAAAAAAACAGTCACAAGAATATAGAGTCATGGGTTTGTTCCCAGCTTTTTTTTATGCGTTAACCATTGCTTCCGCAGTTATAGCTCTTGATTTTACTGGATATTACGCGTTCGATGTGAACATACCTGCGCGACTCGATCACATATAATGACTATATAATACTAACATAGTATATATACCAATATATATACTATACATATAATAGCTCGCATAGCAAGCAATTCAATGTCAATTAATTAGTAATTAATAATTTAATTAATAATAATCAATAATAATAATAATTTCTAACTTAAGTCAATATATATACTCATATAATATATTTATATATAATATATATATATATATATATATATATATATATATACATATCAATTTATATACTATACATACTATACCCGTTAAGTAATAATAATTAATAATAATAAATTAATTATAACCTTAATATAATGCAATTAATCGTATTATCATATATACTATAGTATATATATATACATAACTATATACACCAAATACATATATATACTACAGTATAATTGCCCATAGCAAGTTCCATCAATGTCAAGGAACACTAATATCAAAATCGTCAGGTTTTAGGTCTGAGAATCTAAATTAGCAATCTTATCAGGTGGGAAGAATTGACCCGATACGTTTAGTCCGCGTCTAGTTCTTATTTTGAATGTAAAAAAATGGCAACAAAAATTGAACAAATTTACGCATAGAAAATTTCCGTCTGCACGTTTGTCCAATTCTAACAGTATCGTTCTATATAATCCCGCTGATAATTATTAAACCTGGACTAGAATATTCCTTGTGCGATAATCGTGAATTTTTTATAAATCGCTTATCCACTGCTTCTCTAAGTCGGGCAAATGTCCAAGTTTCTCATTGTGGCACGTTACAAGAACAAAATTTGAGCATTGTAAATGCAAGCATGCCCGAAATATTATTAGGCTATACTGAAGTAATAAATATATTATTTTGTTACGAGTTTTTGAAAATGTATGTTTTAAGTCTCTAAAGAAGGCATCTTTGGTGTCCTTTTAAATTTTTTTCAACAATTCCCACCGCCAAACCCCCCGCTTTTGATGAGGGGGAATACACCCCGTAGAGCAATCGCCCGCCCGGCCACGGCTGCGCCGTGGGCACCTTGGACGTTGACGTGCATATGCGCACAAATGCGCAGTTTAAGCGGTTGGCAGGCAAGCAGATGCGTGATATTTGTTCGATACAAGCACACGCACGCACGCACCGCACGCACGGCACGTCCTACGTGCACATGCATGCACGCGACGCGACGCGGATCGTGTACCTGCACACACACGCACCGTACGGCACGCACGCACACATGCACACCAGCGCTGCTCGCGTGTTTCCGTGTACCTGCACACGCACATCCGACGCATCCCTCGCACGCAACCGCACGAGCGTGTAGCCTGCACACGCGCGCACATACGCCCTGTCATGTGCTACCGTGCACAGCACCCTACACGGACCGCACGCCACCGCATCGCAACTGCACGCGTGTAAGTTACGACGCACGCACGCCCGCGTCACCGCTGTAACTTACGCAACCACGCAGCAGCACACACGGCACGCAACGTGTACTTGCACACGCAACCGGCACACCAACTAAATGCACGCACGTGTCGTGCACCTACACATGCACGCACGTAGTATGTGGGCAGCACAGCAAACGCACTGTCCCCAGTGAGCGGACGCGAGCACGTCTACGTGCACATGCTACACTCCGCGCCCGCGCCGAGCAACACGGCACGCACGTGTACCCGCCTGCACATCCGCCCACACGGACGCACGCACGTGTACGTGCACCGCACGCAACACACTGCATGGCAGCGCCAACGTGCTACGTGCACTAGCGCACGGCACGCATTTTCACGCACGTGTACGTGCAGCAGCAAGCACGCATGCACGCATGTTTGTACGTGCATATGCAGGTACGTTTAACGCGCGCCACGTGTGATATGCCAAAGCCAGCGACACGCGCACGCGCCGCTCATCGCACACCACGTGGTAACCTGCACAGCGCGTAACCGCACGGCTATACGCACCGGCAGCCGTCAATGCCACAGCCAGGCTGCTATGCACACGCCACGCACGCAATGGGTCACCCATGTGTATCGGCATAATATGCAGGGGTAGCGGCACGGCGCACGTGTACATTCAAAGCAAGCACAGCACGTACGCAGCGCACGCATGCACGGCCTAGGTGTAGCGTGCACGACGCAACGCACTACGCCACGTAATATCTGTGGCATACGCACGCTTGCAGCGCACGTGTACGTGCACACCGCCTCGGCACAGCACTCAACGTGTACCTGCACACACACACACCGGTCAACCCGCACGAACGTGTAGCGTGAACACGCGACGCACTTCTACTACATCCGACACGCACACCACATGTCATCCGTTCCCCCGTCCCTGGGCGTTCGCCACGTGTACGTTCAACGTACGCACGCACGTCACGGCATGTACGCACGTGTAACGTGCACACCGCACGCACGCACGCAACGAACGTTCACAGTGTACGTACAGCACGCAACGCACGCACGCACCGCTGTACTTTGCACCCACGCCACGCTTTGCTTCCGGCACGGCACGCACGCGCGCACGGTGTACGTGCACACGCACAACATGCACGCACCGCTTAACGCATGCACGGCACGGCAGCGCGGATATGTGGACCACGCACGTAATATCTGCAACATTCTCCAAGCACTGCGACTCATCAGTGTACGCTGGCTACACCACATAACGCACGCCACGCACGCAAACGTGTACGTGAACACGCACACCCGCAGCTCACACAACGCGCACGCACACACGCACGTGTACGTTCACTCGCACGCACGCAACGCACGCATGTACGCAAGCTGGTAAGTGGGCACACGCACGCACGCACGCACGAACGCACAGTGTACGTACAAACGTAAAACCGAACGCACGCACGCACAGTCCAGCACGTGTAACTTGCACGCGCACCACGCAACCGCACCGCGCCGCACCGTGTAGTGCACCACGCACCACCATGCAGCGCACGCACGCACACAAAGAAAGCCACGTTTACGTCGGGCGGAAATCGCGTGTACGGTGTCACACCCCGCCCCCACCCCGCCACCCACAGCCCAAGCGACGCATGACAACTACACGATGGTACAGAAATGCACCCAAGGGCACTTGTACGGGGCCCTACCGATGTCACGAGAAAACAATTACAACAGACAGAGCAGACATGCACCGCTCGCACGGAGCCATCCGCGACGCACCGCACGTGTACGTGGCACCACGGAACGCAGAACGACGCAACGCACACACGCACGCACGCTACAGCACGCATGTAGCGTGCACCGTGCCATACGACAACGCAACAGTGATAGTGCGCACCCACCCCGCACAAGAGCACGCACAAGCACGAGCACGACGAACGCACATGGCGACGCACTGCGTAATGTGCAAAACAACGCACAACACGCACGCCCGGCCACGCTAAAAAATTCCCTGCAGCAGTGTAAGTTCACCGACCGCACTAGCAACGCAGTACCGCCACGTGTAACGATGCACTACATAAACCAGCACCCTCTTCTAGATAAACATGTGGTCATTAACATCTGTAATGTCAAGCAGCACGATATATCCTTCGCTCTGCCAACCAACACAGG
>NW_014577115.1:183219-185295 GCF_000485595.1 Priapulus caudatus | reverse complement strand
TGTGGCGTGAGCTGCATGCGTGCCGTGTTGGTGTGTGTGTGTGTGTGTGGCGTGCGTCCTGCGTGGCGTGCGTGCGTGCGTGCGTGTCGTGAGCCGAGTGTGTGTGTGTGTGGTCGTGTGTGTGTGGTTGATGTGTGTGTGTGGGTGTGTGTGTGTGTGTGTGTGTGTGTGTGTGTGTGTGTGTGTGTGTGTTGTGTGTGTGTGTGTGTGTGTGTGTGTGTGTGTGTGTGTGTGTGTGGTCTGTGTATACGGCACGCGTGCGTTCCGGCACGAGCGTGTGTGTGCGTGTGTAGCGTGCGTGGCGTGCCCCGTCGCGTGTGTGGTACACGCGTGTGTGTGGTCTACCCGCAAGCGCGCGCTTTTCGTTAGAGGCGCCATGTAGAAAATGACACACTTGGGTCTCTAGAGTTAATATACAATATATGTTACAAATTTAGGCATACTTTGACGGTTACTTTCAATATTGCGGCATGCTTGCAGGAACGAGTGTTAGACATATGAGTAGGCAATATACGCGATTGAGATACAAACCATTTAAAACAGAAATAGAACACATAACAAATACACGTGACCTGATCTATGACGTCACGTGAAACACTCCTATTGATGCTAAATGGCCTGACCAATGTTTATTTGCTTCCGCCGGCCCTGGATATAGGGTTTTTGGCCATACTGCACACGCAGACGCTACACCTGACTGCAGGTTAAACGCGCTTCTACTATCCTAGCTGCCATTACTTACCACATCTCCACTATTCTTGTCTTTGCGGAGTGTATTTAGATTGCTGCTGACAAATCAGTTTTAGTTATGTTTGCCCGAGACAAAATGACACTAAATTCTCCAGTGATAATTATTCACCGGCCCGCGTGGTTTTCCGAATCCAAGCGTATAGAAGATAGTAGAAGATCTTAGCGGCTGTGTCCATATACTTGACGCACGTCATTAACATGTACAAACAATCTTGAATATTTCTAAATTGATATAGCGTTGACGGTTTTGCATTGTTTGCATATCAGTCGTGCACGAAGTCAGTAAATTCGTTTATCGATCCGCAGTTAATGCTGAGATTGGTGATTCTTTATCCATGCACGCCGATGCATGTCTTTACGATCTCTTATATTTAAATCCACGCAACGGTTTGCTGGGCAATATACTAGTTGAATTGATACTGCGTTACGGTAAATAGTACTATCAAGTTGTCTTGACAAAATGTGAGCTATGAAAAAATTGATATGGGGTTTCTCACGGTTTATTGTAAACTTCCTATTTACGGTTCTTTTTGATTTACTATGAAAACAATGGCGCCATATAAGATAGCTCAGTTATTTTGACGCAAACAATATTTTTAATTGCTCCAATGGTGTAATATTTATAGGCCTACCTGGTTAAAAAGTCATTTCATCCATTAAGAGTTTATGGATGCATTTAGTGCTATTAGTAACGATATACATTTTTATTATTCTTTACTAAATGTAGATATAGCTGTCATAAGCATTTTAACTAAGTACGCTTGTAATATTTATATTTCTCTCTCATATGAATAACACCGTTTTCCGGTCATGCAATAAATACATAAGCGTATTGCAATGTGTTACGCAGTGCCTTCTAGACACTAATCTTGTTGATTTGATCGCCTAGAGGTAAGAGCGCTTGAGTGAAAATTCGTTACCGGACAAGACTTACACGCATTGATTAACAATTCATATGCAGTAAATGCCAATTTGCATTCTCCGTGCTTGCATTATATTCACAGCTGGATTTGATGGCCACAAAATGAGGAAGTTCGCTACCTGTCCATGGCACGAATATAATTGCGATGAAGTGTGGTGACGGGCGAGTGAATTTCTGTGAGCATCTAATTGCATCTTCAATTTAATTATGCGCGCGCGGATGCACGCGTGAAGCGGAAATGCGGGAGAGATTGAATAGGTGAATGGATTTCTATCCGTAATGACAAGGTTCCCTGCATGGTATGCATAGCCTTATTCTCTAACGGGGCGTGTACAGGAGCACGCGAAGGGGAGGTCTGGGGGGCTCTGCCCCAGGAAATTTTTGAAATTAGACCTCCTCAGATG
>NW_014577115.1:181395-183209 GCF_000485595.1 Priapulus caudatus | reverse complement strand
TACACACACACACAACACACACACACATAATATATATATTAACAGGAGCGTATAATGACAAATGACAAATGACAATATATTTGTCATTATACGCTCCTGATATTAAATATATAGCTCCGCTCCAATTTAAATACATTTTAGAATCAAAATATGAATCATTCAGTCAGCTACTGGGCATACGCAAACCAGAATTTTAGCCTATTCAGCATAGATAAAATTCTAGAAAATTTGCCTATGTACCAGGCGGTCATATACAGTGTTGCATATGCTCAGTATCTGTTAAAATGGCGAGTAATTCAACGAGTATATACACGCACATGTATTTGAGAGACTGCTGCTAAAAACATTTTGTCCGGGGTACACGGCAGGCTTGAGCGTCGTACCATCTTTTACCAGAGCCATGGCTATAAAGATATATCGCATAAATCTACTCGCGGATAGGCCCGCTCTATTTTAAATACATTTTTTAATCAAAATATAAATCATTCAGTCAGCTCCTGCGCATGCGCGAACCCGGATTTTAGACTATTCAGCATAGATTAAATTATTGAATATTTGCTAATGTACCAGGCGGTAGTGTACTGGGTTGCATATGCCCAGTATCTGTTAAAATGGCGAGTAAATCCACAAAAAATATATACATGTACTTGTATCTGAGAAACTGCTGCCAGAAACACACTGTCCGGGGTACCCTGCAGGTTAGGGCGTCGTACCATCTTTTACCAGAAGCATTGCGATGGATATTTATCGCAAATCTACTCGAGGGTAGCCCCGCTCTATTTTAAATGTATTTTAAAACAAAAATATAAATCATTCAGTCAGAAACTGCGCATGCGCAAACCCGAACACTAGACTATTCGGCATATATAAAATTCTTGAATATTTTCTAATGTACCAGGTGGTAATATACAGGGTTGCATATATGCCCAGTATCTGTTAAAATGACGAGGATTTGGACAAATATATACATGTAGGCCCTACTTGTATCTGAGAAACTGCTGCCAGAAACACTCTGTCCGAGAAACCCTGCAGGCTAGGGCGTCGTGCCCTCTTTTACCAGAGGCATGGCGATGGATATTTATCGCATAAATCTACTCGTGGGTAGCCCGGCTCCATCTTAAATAGATTTTAGAATCAAAATACGAATCATTCAGTATGAAATCACTTATTGAAGGCATCGGTCGCCGTTGATTGCCAAGATCATTTTATTCAGCCGATCACATACGTTCAAACTGGTCACCGGCTGGCCGACGGCACGTGTGCCGTGTGCATGGTAAAACCCGATCTATATCGATTTACCTCAGCTCGCAGCATCGCGCCGCAATGAGTCGACGTTCACGATAAGCGAAATTTAATGTAGATTATCATGGGGAAAAGATCATCATGGATTATCATGGGACCATGCTGCGGCCAAAGTGGAGATTTTTGATCGGATTTTACTTTGCACGTCTCTCGCGGGCATGCCCCCGCCAATTTTGAACGTCTAAGGTCGCCCGAATATATTTATCTTTGGATCGCAAGGGCAACCAGCGACGCGAACGCCATTTCATTTACATTAGCCTAGGAAAAAACTGCGGAGAGATGCCGCAGCCAAAGTGAAATGTTTCTATCTGATTTTACCATACACATCTCTCGCGCGACGCGAGCGACATTTCTATGTACATTAGCACAGGGAAAATTGTGACGGTATGCATTGCGGCCAAAAAGTGTGTGTGTGTGTGTGTGTGTGTGTGTGTGTGTGTGTGTGTGTGTGTGTGTGTGTGTGTGTGTGTGTGTGTGTGTGTGTGTGTGTGTGTGTGTGTGTGTGTGTGTGT
>NW_014577115.1:173882-179935 GCF_000485595.1 Priapulus caudatus | reverse complement strand
GTGTGTGTGTGTGTGTGTGTGCGTGCGTGCGTGCGTGCGTGCGTGCGTGCGTGCGTGCGTGCGTGCGTGCGTGCGTGCGTGCGTGCGTGCGTGCGTGCGTGCTGCGTGTGTGTGTGTGTGTGTGTGTATATATAGATGGCTTAATTTTTTTAGCTAGAGGGACAACGCCACGGGCATTTTGCGTTACGAACATTATGAATTTGACAGTGAGCAGTTCGCCCACAGCTGAGAACAATATATGCTTTGTATTTATTGTTCTCATGTCTATATATATCATTAATAGTTAAAATACATGAGTATATCCATAAAAATAATATAGAGATTCTCTCTATATTATTTTTATGTGTATATCGTATGAGTTCAACGTTGACGCTGCCAAGGCCACGAAACTTCGTGTTGAACAAATAACCAAATTAAGCTTAGTTAGTATCAAATAAATTATAACTGTATATCTAATTTGCCAAATAGTTATTAAAAAGTTACTACATCTAAAATTCCCCATATAAAAAAATGTAAAAAAATATCTGAGCAAAGGCATGAAACAAGAGCTAGGATAGTTCGCAACATGGCAGCGCCCTTAAGAAGATCGTGTTTGTCTGTTCTTCAGAGTATCAGGCAAAATGTTACGGGAATATCTTGTCGGATGCTTACTTCTACTGTGGAAACAAAAGGTGCTTGTGATGCAAATATCTAGGTCACGTTTATTGCTTTTATATTTAAGATAACGATTATAGTACTCATGTTAGTGATTACTGATTAGCCTCATTAGGCGAGCGCGATACACACTGCTACTGTTAGTGTTACACTCAGTGACTCACGTCACAAGCTACAGTCTACAGAGTACAGTAGTGTTGTCAATCGGTTGTAATTTCGTAATCGATCATCGGTTGGAACCAACTCAAGTAACCGATGATCGGTTACAATCGGTTACTCGGGGTGTTGAATGCCTGCGTGTGCGTAACGTCGTACGGTGTGCATGTACGTGTGTTCATCATCAACTGGCAAATGTCATTTAATCCAAAAAAGTGCACCACCCTCACAATATCAAGGAAACAAACCCCAATAAAGCAGACCTATACCATCATGGGAACCAAGCTCAAAAAGGAGGAACATCAACTCTACCTCGGCGTGGAGCTCACTGATGACCTCTCTTGGTCTACCCACATCAGTCGGTCGAAAGGAAAGGCAACCGGGGCCCTAAATTTCATCCGCAGGAACCTTGTAGGATGCCCAGAACCTGTCAAGGAGATGGCATACAAAGCATACGTGAGGCCGAGCCTCGAGTATGCAAGTAGTGTCTGGGATCCACACACACAGAAGGATATCACCTCCCTGGAGAAAGTGCAAAGACGAGCAGCGCGCTTCGTAACGGGGAATTACCAGCAAACTGAGAGTGTTACACAAATGATCGCAGACCTACAATGGCCCTCCTTGCAGGAACGCAGGTTTGTCAACCGACAGGCCCTATTCTGGAAGATAATCAACGGACAGGCAGCAGTCGACTTTCCATCCTTCCTTACCAAAAGCACCAGCATATGCCATGGCACACACCAGCTTACATACAACAACATCAGAACCCGGACAGATGGGTACAGGTTCAGCTTCTTTCCTAGAACAATCAGAAGCTGGAATCTGCTACCGGAGTCACTACTCACTAGTCCAACAGCACAGCAATTCACTGGGTCTCTCTGGAAAAACATTGAGTCAGGCAGCTTCGTTGTTATGCCACCTCGAGGAAGTGAAACGCATCTCCGGCTGGGCAACTACAACAGCTCGCAACAGCCTATTGCCGTATGCTAGTCGCACTCAGTAATGAGTGCCTGGCCCAGAGAAGCCTCGATCTCTGGAACCTGTTACTGTCTACATTTTGAAAATGTTCTGTGCAAGTCTCTCACGTGCACCTGGAGTTCTTCGCGCACTCCCTGGACGTTTATTCCTCACGGACTGTCCAGTATAGAAGTAGAAGTATGTGCTTGTTTAGCCCTGTTTACTGTTTGTTTTGCACTGTTTACTACTGTGTGTATAATACATGTATGTTAATAAAGGATAACTTGTATAGTAGCATTGATATCTCTGATTCTCATCACTTTTCCAAGTTTTCTTTTTCAAGTTTTACATTTATTTCAATCTTTTTTTTTCTCGATGAAATTGATTACCTATGGATTTTGATAACCAAGCGCTTGGTTCGAGCCACTGTTCAACCGATGATCGAGTATAATCGATGATTGTGACATCACTAAGCGCTTGGTTCGAGCCACTGTTCAACCGATGATCGAGTATAATCGATGATTGTGACATCACTAGAGTACAGTACAGGTCGGCCTGTACCGTAGTATTTGGACACTTGCCCGAAACTGGACACTCCTAAGTGCGCATGCGCGCACGCTCTTTTGTTTTTTGCTTGTTTTCTCTTTGTTCGAATCTTGTTTTGCAGGGCCGTAGGAAATAGTAGCCATGCTCTTTTGTTTTCTTTTTGTTTCGCCTTGTAACCTGACACACAACACAGTCTTACTACATTGCAAATTGTTTCCATGAGTGACTGGGTTGGCCGCCATGTTTGGTTATTGCGACCGTTTTTGATGGGCGAGATGCGCAGATGCCTACTGCGCATGCGCACTTAGGAGCGTCCAGTTTTGGGCGAGCGTCCAAATACTACGGACCGTACAGGCCCACATTAGAAGTATTAGTATTAGCTCTACCGGTGTAGCCCCTTGCTCCCGCTACAAGTACAAGGCCTACCGCTACAACCTATGACGAGAACCTGAGAAGAATGCTTGCAGCGTTGCCGGCAACAATGTAGTGTGTGGCACAATATTAAGAAATCACTCTAGCCTTCAACATAAACTTGTGTTCTTGTTTAGCCTTAGGAGGTGGCCAAAGCTAGAAATTCACTTTTCAATCATAATAACATGATCAAACTAGACAGAGGGCACTCACGGAGAGTGCATACCTTCGCCAGCGACATACTGCTGCGACACGCTGGCTTGCTGCTCGCTCGCTCGTAGCAGCCGCTCGTTGCTGCTGCTCGCTCACGCATGTACACGTACGCTGGGTCGCTGCGCTGGCTGGCTCGCTGGGTCATATCGATCGACCGCCGCGCTAATATCGATCGCGCGAACACACGAACGCACGAGAGCGAAAACATAACCTCCTCCCAACTCCGTTGGCGGAGGTAATAAGCCCCTTTAATTGCTTTATGGAACGTGAATGATCGCACTACCAAAACACACATCCATGTTGGTGCTTAAGGGGCGGAAAATTAAATTATTTATTGTGTTCAATTACTTTCCAAATGACTGTATTAGTTGATTATTAATGATTATGTATACCTTATTGTGTTTTAGTCATAGTGTGATCACTAAGTAGTTGACTTACCTTCTCCTTACAGCTACTATACTCTATATAGCTCAACACCAACCCATGTAGTGGTGGTGGAAGGCCGTCCACCCCTCCCTGGAAAAATGCAGGCCACCTACTCACTAGTGTTTTAATTTGTATGTGGAATTATGATTTCATCGTGCGATCGTTTGTGTTCAATAAAGGGGCCAATTTGGTCATGTTATTGTGTTTTAAAAGTGAATTTCTAGCTGGCTGGCTGAAGAATACAAATATATGTTGCAAACATATAGTGATTTTTATTGTGTCACAGACTACAGTGTTGCCGGCTGTAAACATTCTTCTCCGTTTCTCGTCATAGGTTGAAGCATAGACCTGTAGTTGGAGCAAACCTGTACGGTAGAGCTAGATTCTGGTGGTCCTGTGTATGATCGACTGTATCCTTATCTGTTACTAGATTGAAAAGGAAATATTTTATTAGTATCATCACCAAGGTTCCTAAGTTAACCCCATCATTAATAATAACTCCAGTAATTACTGAGTGTTTGCCTCATTGCAGGCTAGACCTGTGTTACACTGGAAACAGCAATTTGCCAATGACATAAACCATAGTTTGAAATGTCTATATATAGAGCACTGAGAGACTCGATCGGCCTGTGGAATTTCAGCTTTAGTCATGCAGTTGCCCATCTCCAGGCTCCATAATCGTTGAACTTACGAAAATAAACTCTAGGTTTGTTTGCACAAAATTCGATTAACTAATTAATAATATCTTAAATTACAGACAATGAGAATTCAACATTCCAAGGCAGGGATGTCGAAAAATTGTTCCTAGATGAACAAGTGCAAAAGATTCTGTACAGGGTTACAAGGCTGAACATTAACAAGGTGTTTCATGTGCAAAAGCAGCCACGATCGAATCCGAAGTTTAAACTGATGACAAAGACTGAACTAGAACAGGTGTGTAATACAAGCTCAGTAGCTTATATACTCGAGTTTTTCATTAGTTTGACAAAAACAACAGCTAGGCTTCACCAAGCAGTTAGATCACAGTGTGAACAATTGCCTGTTCAATTTAATAATAGTTTAATTCTAAACTAACATTATATAACAAGAAAGATACGTGTAAAGTATAATTTCACAACTTCAGCTGGAACGAGAAACGGTCGATCGTGCCAAGCATAAACTTCAGATGCCTCCTGTGATGAATTCTCGACAGCCCATCTCCGAAGTTCTCGCGCATGATCCAGATCTATGCAACATCGATTCAGCGAAATATGTGTTCACAGACATCACGTATGGCGTAATGGACCGAGTATGTTTTCGCACTTGATCTAATTTGCCATATGTGCATAGAGAATACAGTGTTTCCCCTGGCCAAAAAGGTCTGTTAGGTGGTAAATTTTGTGTTGGTGTGTTTGCGCGTTTTGAGGTCCTAGCAAAGCGAGCACCCACATGGGCTAGGGGGGGGGGTTGTCCGGGGTTCATTTCCACAATTTCTGAATAAAGTGGTGCAATTTGGTGAATTCTAAGCTATTATTTCGATTTTAGTTCAATAAAGCGTGGTTTATTGATGGAAGAACACTGATTTTTGTCAGCGAAGCGGTGTTTTGGACAAAGTTCTGTGTGGCAGCTGAGAATTTGAGCGAGGCGGCCCGCCTCGCTCATGTCAATGCAGCGGAAACACTGGAATAGTTCTATTCCCTGACCTCTTATATGTATATACTAGCTATTACCCGTCCTCCAGACGGGTTTGAGTGGGGTCTGATTTGAGGATGGCGGTTTAACCATTTATCTCTCATTTTTATTTGAGGATGTATTTACAGTAAATGACAAATACTGATATTTAGATTCGAGTCATATATCAATGTTTGTTTAAAATAAATGTATATAAATATATATCAAATCTGAAATTTTACTCTAAAATGACATACAATTTTTCAAAAAAAGGGAAATTGGGTGATTTCATAGTACAATTATTTCACTACTTTAAATATTATTTTTGAAAATATCATACTGGTTAGAAGCGGCATCAATAATAAATGAAATTCTTAAAAGAAAGCAAAATGCATTGAGTAGTTTTGAAGATATATTTTCTTGAAAGTCCTCGCATTTCACACATGGGGCATGCGCACGCAACAATCACATGCGCACCCTACGCACACACAATACCACATTTACACACACATCGGGCGGCGCACACACACACGCACACGCACGACGCACACAACACACGACGACAGCACACATGACAACTGCAGCCCGTCTCTCATTGGGGGTTTGTCTTAAATTTTTCGCCCTCACAGCTGTGCGCGCAGTGCTTGGTTGTTTATACATCCACACCCGCAGCGCGTCATGGCTTGGTGTGTGCGCATGCGGATTTATGCATTTTAAAAAGGTTGGTGCACGGTTTCCGATGAACATGTTCGAATTTCTTCGGCACTATAACTTTTAGAAAATTGCCTCCAAAAAGTCACTTTAACGATCGACAAAATCGCGTTTTAAACCGTAAGAGAGGAATGGCGAACTTCGTACGTCCAGGAAGGCCCAGCCTCTGATTCCGTGACGAATACGTGCACGCGGTTTCGGAGGAGATACGTGGAACACGATCACTTCAGCTCTTTCTTACTGATTATATTATAGTATACCTTCTGTTACTGGAAGATTAACCTGGTGTGTCCAGACGAGAGAAAAAACTGATCGCACCACGGCACACA
>NW_014577115.1:172114-173295 GCF_000485595.1 Priapulus caudatus | reverse complement strand
AGTTTGGACGGGCGGCCAAGGCACGTGGTTTACACCTCCCGTGTCAAAATATTTGCACACGGCGCGCACACAACACACATCAGCTACAGCAAACATCTACCGTGTCAATAGGAAAGGTTAGTGGTGGTTCGTGAACCGGATGGAACACTAAGGAAGGCCATGTGGGAAGAGAGGGACAAGATGCTACAGACCTATTTTCCAAAGGAAGGCCGCAAGGTGTTCGCACCGTCAATGCTTACACGCCCCGACCTACTGGAGGACGTGCTGCAGAAGCAGAAGTATGAGTTCATACTGGACCTCGCTTGCGTTCAGTATGAGCCTGATAACCCCGAGTATCACAGGGTAAGCGAACTCACTTCAGCGTACAGACATATAGGTGGTGATTATGAGTAATGTTGCCTACCACAGATAAAAACCAATATATCTCAACTGATCTTATTATAATTATATGACTAGCAGATGCCGGTTCTTGCAAATGGTTGAGACCCTGTCACATGTCCACGGCTAACTCATTGTATACACCTGTATATGCATGCAAAAGTCATTGGAATCATTGATTGACTAATTTGATTGATTGTGTGAGCTATTTTCAGCCAATCAGCACATGCCAAATCTTGGTTTTACCTTGTTCTTCAAACAATGGTCGATATTGATTCCTGCATGTTGATAGACTCATGGATTGATCTTGCCCAAAAGCAATAATTGTACAATTGCTTTTATTTCTGCTGATTCTCTCTTCGGTTTAGGTTGTGTACAGAACCTATACCCACGTTGACCAGACCAAAAATTATGAGATTTTGCGGTCGACTAGACATTTTGGCTGCCTTGTCTTCTATTTAACGCTTCACAAGAAAGTGGACAATCTCTTGATTGATATGATCCAGAGAGACTAGTAAGTATGATGAGACCAGTTATTGTTTCTTCAATTTGATTTACCGATAATGATTTTTTTTCTGAATGAAAAAAGAAATTTAATAGCCCCCATGTCGACAAACCCCTGAAACTACCCAAAGCATTACACGATGCAGGGCCGGATCTAGATACAATAATGTAACCCAAATCGAGGATAGGGTTACAACGCGAGCGTATGGTTTTCTGTGGAGGAAGTTCAGGGAATGGGAAATCACTCACGGTTCATCACTTCAAATTTTTGTAACAGGTTATATTAGTTTAATACAGAG
>NW_014577115.1:163163-171653 GCF_000485595.1 Priapulus caudatus | reverse complement strand
CTCCTGATAACATTAGTCAGTGGCTGAACCTGGGTGGGGGAACCTCCCCCCCCCCCCCTCTAGATCCGCCACTGAAATAATTGCACTGTTGTTTCAGCTTATCTGACGCCATCGATACTGTCACGCTGTACCATACCTGCCACACGGAGTGTGAATCTCGCAAGCAGCTAGGAGAGCTTGGCAGTAACCCCCAACCGTTGGACCTGCTCAAGGTAATGAATGTGAAATCTTCTTAAAGCTACAATATGCGCATCTACACGCTAATTTCTCCAGTACAAGACTAGCAAATGCATAATCACACTACCTTATGACAAAATAAACTCTAGTTCCTCCCATTTCACTGTGCGTTTGCTTAAAACCCACAAGAAAGAGGTGCGAAATCTGGTAATATGGCACCAACCCCGAATTGTTTGCCAAGCAATTTTGCCCCGAATCGGTTAGGTGATGTCACATGTTGCTACGGGTGTTGAGCAGAGAATACAGTCGTTTACATTTTAAGATAGTTTTAGTATTGTGAACTGCAGTGTATGTAACATCAATGGCAATTGGGAAAGTAATAATAGGCAGTGTAATAAACTCTGAGAATAATGTATTGATTTTAGGCTTGATATCGCAAACGATAACATGTCATTGCGCTAGCAGCGTGCGAGCGAAAAAGGCACAATGGCCGTAGAAATGTTTGCTACACCCGCTGTACGGTTGCTTGGCAGAGCAACGCGAAAGTGTCAACAACATCGGAGAATTTGAACAACATTGGAGGTATTTTCAAATGCCTTTTATAAGACAACGCGCAGTGAAATGGGAGGAACTAGAGTTTATTTTGTCATAAGGTAGTATGATTATGCATGACACAAAGTATTTGCTAGTCTAGTACTGGAGAAATTAGCGTGTAAATGCGTATATTGTGGCTTTAAAGCATGGATAAGCATCCTGCTCACTTCCGGAACAAATGGCACATGAATCGTTTGGCACACATCTCACATGCACGCATGTGCAAAAACAGACAGACCCAGACACAGACAGACAGAGAAATAGTCTTCGCACTAGTTGGCTTAGAGACTGGTCAAGTGGACTGGTAATGATTAAACTCACTATGCAGGGGAATCATTATTAGTGTTTGTAACATAGAAAGTATGATGCTATGTTGTAGCTGTTTGCAAAGACAGACGCGCAGCAGCAAGCACGCCTGGACCTGGCCATACAGTCCTACATCGACTTACACGAGCTCCCAGAGAGGGCAGCACAGTGACCGATGAAGACAAGTCAATTGACAGTGCTTGCACCAGGCCTAACATGGGGTACGTGGTTCCATGCAACTCACTTCCAGTTGCAATAAACATGAAAACATGGTTAGTCACTTGAGATCATCGGTGACCAAGAGGAGGAACTACTGGCATAGAGCAACACTCTTTCACAAATCATTTAGATGTGCCGTCTCCGAATAAAAACGACACTAATGTAATTTATGTGACATAATATGGTTGAAAAAACTTTAGATTTTGCACTGTCTTAATATGTTCTGTCAGTCATCAAATAATTGTATGTCAGAGTGTGAATAAGATGAATTGGCACGTGTCTAGTTAGTAATTAGCATTGTATCGGAGTCATATCTGTAAAAGTAAATAAAGCAGCTACATTTCTCATGTACTGTGAAATGTGTGCCAACAGAATCATTAATTTTGTTAAGACATGATGTTGTCCCGAGTAATAAATAGTAAGAAATCTATGTGCTTCCACTTCCATTTTTTCCAGTCTAAACACAACTATGAGTTTCAACAGTGAAACATGTATTATTATCTCTCAACACCAAACATGTACATTAATTCCCAGCAGTTCTATCTATTATTTACGCGAAACAAACCAACTGAGTATACAGAATGCATTACATATTTGCAATCGCAATGCTCTATGGCCTTGCTACAAATTATACACCTTTAACCTCAGGTTTTCCTATACATGTCAATTTTGCACAGGCCGGCATTACAGCATTGCCGATTTCAGTAGCCGGTATTAAATAAAGCATCTTTCATTTCCCAGGAAATGTATCCGAAAAGTTGGGAATTTTTGAACCTCGAGCCTTGCATCATTAACGATTCTACTAGCAGCACTTAAAGGCATACTAGGCCCATTGATTATGCAATGTTGACGAATGCTACAGTAACTGGCACCTTGTGTAGTTAATAAGTACATTACCTTATAGCGAAGCGCGTATTAGTTTGTCCAATATCACTGCTGGTTACTAAGAAATGTGTAATTGAAATCTGCAGTTCAAGAAATGTTTACAGAACTTTGACAGTTGCACTTGAAATCGCTGCCAGCGAAGCGGGTGTGATATAGATTTATAGTGGACCGGACATTTTCGCACTCATGATCGGACGTACGCAATGCTATCATCAGTGATTTGGTAAACACGCACGCTCGTGATAACGAACTTTTTGTCAGGGCTGTCGATGTGCGTCCGTGATTAGTACGTCTGTTTTACTCGATTTCCATGTTTAGTCTGTGGCCGTGGTTACACAGCTGACACCTCCATTTCATGTGGCGTGCAAAACATACGGGCCGCACAAATGTTTACGTCATCGGCGACTTATCGCTCGACTCCTGGATGACATTTACGGCATGTAAATGAATATCAACAAGCGATTTCAAGTGTTGCTTGTAATGTAACCAGCAGTGATATTGGACAAACGAATAGGCGTTTGGCTATAAGGTAATGTACTTATTAACTACAGAAGGTGGCAGTTACTCTGGCAATTGTCAACATTGCATAATCAATGGGCCTAGTATGCCTTTAACATCTTATATTGAGAATGCATCTTATTCCATATGATCAGGAGTGAATAATAATAGATATCTATTATTCACTCCTGATATTATTACCAAGATTTATTCATTGTACATCATATAATTTCATACAGACAGTGACATGATTAAAGCTTATGATCCATCTAAGCTTCTTAGTTGACATTTATCATAACGTATTCCTAATTTTGACTTTTACAAAGCATGCAATGTTTATTCACAACGCAAGGCCTTCACAAGGTAGTTTGGTGCCTTACTGACATCGATCACAAATATAATCGGACTACAGAGATAGGAATCAGATTTGGTTATCACCGAATTCATTCATGAATTGCTAAACTATGCACATGTATTTGGAATGGAAATGATCAGGAGCACATGCACACTAGCATTTATCAACAATTACTAAACCAGAGTTGAAAATGAATTGCTTTTAATATAGCATGTTAAATAAAAACAAAACAACATTAACATTAATTCCACAATTCATTGACACATCTGGTTAATATGGTACATAATGTTAGGTGGTTTGTTATTCGAGCATTTGTTATTCCTTCCTTCTCGTAAGCTGCCTACCACTGCAACACATAACGGCGCAATTTTCGCCAGCTCCAAAATAATACCGAATCATACCATATCATACCATATCAAACATAAGCCTGTGGCTTACCACAACTCTTTACGATTCCGTTCTCAACCAACAGAGCACGCAGCCATTCATTCGGCGTATATTCGTCAACCAGTGTGCGTTTACCCAACTTTGTTGCCCATCTTCACATGCGATATCTGCAGTATTGACACTATGACGCCGAACAGACCGATGGCACTGCCGAATATCTCTATGATGAGGATCTTGACGAAGAGCGAAGAGTTCTGCGCATCGGCCAGCGCCGCTCCGGAACCGACGACGCCGACACAGAGGCCGCAGAACAGGTTGCAGAGTCCGACGGTGAGACCGGCAGCAAACATACAGTGCCTGAAACACGACGCACGCGAAACGTGAAACACCCAAACGACGTCGCCTGCATGCTAGACTCAACGGGCGATGCAATGCCGAGGTCGGAATTGGCAGAAACGGCAGCAACACAGCGGCTTTCACCCAACATACGTCACCTGCTGTTAGGCTTGCGCTGACTTTTAGAGCATGACTGAGAATGGAGAGTTTTAAATCATGTTGGGCTAACAAATAATACACCATGCTTTTTATACATGGTACTGCATTGGCAACTCAATCGATACGATAAATCTCCAGTTGGTTAACACGATTGAGAACGACCGGGGGGGGGGGGGGGGATGAGAACACAAAGTGTGCTAGGTAAATGTTTGCTACTGCTAACATAGTCGTTCTTCCTAGCGATATTCTAGTAATCAGTTTCACATGTGATAAGAGAGAGAGAGAGGAGGGAGGGAGACAGAGAGAGAGAAAGAGAGGGGGGAGGAAGGGAGGAGAGAGAGGAGAAAGGGAGACAGAGAGAGAGAGAGGGAAAGCTAGATAGATTGAGACAGAGAGGGAGAAGGAATGGAGAGAGAGAGAGAGATAAAACAAGTAGTGGAAAAGACAGCAAAACTTACCCTCCCATGTAGTTCTGGGCAGTAATTTGCATTTTGATGTCATCGCCTACCAAATTCAAGTCATACGGCTCAACCATGTTACCAATGACGATTGCCATAATGATGCCTGCATTAAAACAAGTGCAATGGGTATTATTCAGTTAAGGATAGCCACTATGAAATAATCTGATATTTCTAAACAATTTCCAATCAAGCACACTTACATTTTTAACGACTTTTTGCAAGCAAGAGTTGCAGCGACGCATTTTAAAGATTAGTATCCATGTAAATATACTCACCATAGATGGCGACTGCTTCGCAGAAGATAATGCTAATCAAGTTCTTTGTTTTAATCCTTGGAGCCCTCACTCCACCGCCAAGAATGCTCACACCTGGATGTTATTAGATCAGGATATACTTACACACGCACATATTACCTATACAGGGTGTTTCCGAGTTTCAAAAATAAGGGCTTCGATGTGGAGAGCCATTATTTATTTCAGTAGTATTGCACGTATATGCTGACAGACGATTTTGAATAAAAAATGTGCAACCATAAAATGCAATATTCCAGGCTAAATTATACAATTTTGCAATGCTTTGTTCTTCAACATTTAATGAAGGTTGAGCTACCTGCTCCAAGGTGCTCTTCCCACATACATTTTATCAGGAGTGAATATCAGTTATATATACAGGCATTTTACTAAACATTATTGCCGTTGAAGGACTCAGCCTATGATAAAAGTATTAGGAGAGATACAATAAGGCAGAAAGAACCCAAACAACTGAGGCCCTAAGGGCCTAATGGTAAGTAGCTGCTGGCTCATTAGTGACCCAGCCTGGTTGTGCTATCAAATAGACCAGGGGTTCTTAACCTGTGGTCCATGGTCCCCTTTCGGGAAAGGAGTCCGTGGATGGGCTTCAGGCGGTCCGTGAACCCCATTGTATGCAAAATTTTGTGTTTATGTGCTTATGTTTATTTTTCTGGAGAGGGGTCCTTAGCTTTCACCAGATTCTCAAAGGGGTCCATGACTCAAAAAAGATTAAGAACCACTGAAATGGAGGGTGTATAAGAAAAAGTACTTGGCTGAAATTGGCATGCACTGGTTTCTAATGAGACCCCTGTATATCTATCTATCTATCTATCTATCTACCTATTTATGTATATATATATGTATATTATATACTTTTCATTCACTTGTTATTATAAACATATCTCAAAAAAATCAATACTAATCTCACAATAATGTGGACTAATATCATAATACTTACCATGCCTACGACTAAACTGAATTGCATGCCCTGATTCGTCTGCCAAGCTGTTAGGGGTTTCCACCACACTTCACCGAGCACTGCTGACACCGATTTAATCATGAACTGCATTAATAAATATTATACAGACAACAAGTTATACCTGTTGTGTAGATGCCCCAAGCGGCTCCAACGACTGACAGTGAGATAGCGAGACCGATTCCAGAATATGCCCACATGTAGGGTGATGTCGACTCTATCACCCAGCCAAACTGTAACCGCTCACCTTGTCCCGTTAGCAAGTAGCAAAGGCCTGAGTAAATGTGTAAACCATTAGCTGCTAAACAAACATTTTTCAAATCGAGTCCTAGATGTTAACCATGGCCCATTTATTAATAAAGTCTCAGTGTACATGACATATTGTGCACATTCATGATCAATGATGCCAATTGAGCATTCATGGTAATTATCTTGAGCAAAGATACCAACAGTTGCAATGCCCTGTACTGCGAATGCACAGTATAGTAGATTGAACTATCTGGCTCATCTTTAAAGGAATAATAGGTCCATTGATTATGCAATGTTGACGAATGGTAGAGTAACTGACACCTTATGTAGTTAATAAGTACATTACCTTCTAACCAAATGCGTATTAGTTTGTCCAATATCACTGCTGGTTACATTACAAACAAGACTTGAAATCTGTTGTCGATATGTATCAACGTATCATTTACGTGCCGTAAATGTCATCCAAGAGTCAAGCGATGACGTAAACATTTGTGCGGCCCGTATGTTTTGGATGCCAGATGAAACGGAGGTGTCAGCGGTGTAACCACGGTCACGGACTAAACATGGAAATAGAGTAAAACACACGTACTAATCACGGACGCACGTGGACAGCCCTGACAAAGTTCCTTATCACGATCGTCCATGTTTACGAAATCACTGATGATAGCATTGCGTACGGCCGAGCATGCGTGCGAAAATGTCCGGTGCACTATAAATCTGTATCACACCCGCTTCGCCAGCAGCGATTTGAAACTGTAAACAACTGATTTTTGGACCGCAGATTTCAATTAGACATTTCTTAGTAACCAGCAGTGATATTGGACAAACTAATACGCGTTTGGCTACAAGGTAATGTACTTATTAACTACACAAGGTGCCAGTTACTCTAGCATTCGTCAACATTGCATAATCAATGGACCTATTATTCCTTTAACGTTTTGGGGCAACACATTCACTTCCATTATTTTTTACAACTTACCAATTATAATAAGGACAAAGATTACAAGTGACATTAAAGTGTAAATGATCCATGCTCCTTTTCCATATACAGATGCAGTTGACATGTTGATATCAGGCTAGCTTTATCTGTAAGCTGACAGGGAAATTCAGATGTCTAAAATAAAAACAATTTAACATGAATTATGTGGTACAAAAACAAATGTAATGTCAAAAGAACCCCATGAAATATTCTGTCTATTGCCTACTGCTAATTTCTTTATTTAGTCTTAGTATTTTTGAACTTTACAATTGTAAACTTAGGGAACTTACATAACTATTAACATTAGGGAATAAACTTATCAAAGTAGTGTCTGAAAGAAGTTATTAACTGTTGAAGCAGAAATGGATCTCTTCAACTGTGGCTCAGAAAATAAAGGAATTTTGATCTTACTTAGTATACTTGGACAGTTGCCCCCTGCCCCTACACCAAACTTAGTTATGATGCCTTGCCTTATTTATTGTGGATTTGTTTGGGTTAACATGAGGTTTTACATAGATTGGATGCTTTCATTTCTCATTGCAACCATTACCATATTGTCAGGAGTCTATCAAGAGTCATATATTGATAGACTCCTGATATTGTCGCAATGTTGGTTCTGTACGATTACGATCACAGGAGACACGCGTGACGTAGTAGGGTGAATACACGAGTGCGCACAAAACTAAGCTTCCTCTAGACAATCGACACGGTCCTCTTGGCGAAAAAAAGTGCACTGTGGCTTAAAAAATGTGGCTAAAAGGATAAAGCACACGCTGGCGAAAGGAAATAAATAATTACTTTGAGGCCGTTTTATTGGCCAAACGCTCAAGAATGTTTTTCAGGCCTCTGGCCTAATTTTTGGGGGTCAGCACTCAGCAGGACTCAGTCAATATTATCTGTTCAGCATGTTTTCGTATTTGATCCCTGTTTAATGTCTCAATAAACTGTTCAATCCATATTGTGTGTTATTGTCCGAGTTTGTCAAACAAAGTGTGGCTAATGAATTGCTTTTGTGGCCAAGTTTTTATGGTTCATTTAGCCACGGTGGCTAAGACTAAATTACTGCTAGAGGAAGCCTAGCAAAAGGAGTGTAGTCACGTGAGAGAATACTCTGCATGGACCCCAAGTGTTACATATATATGCATACATGTGTGACAGTGTGCCTTGTACGGTATTGTGCTACACAAGGTTATCAGGGTGTCCAGAGAGGAGCAAGTTCAATCTCTTATAAATTTGTTGGAATATAACAACATTTGTTTGAAAGACATGTTTTGATTTTAATATGAGAGTTTTCACGTATACATTGATCAGGGGTCGAAATTAGATTTTTATTATGGGATCCATTCGGGATACCAGGTATTGAAATCTGGTATCCCCCCAAAGATCTGGTATCCCATTTTTTGGATAGTAATTTTAACAATTGTTTGCCTTCGAAACTCATCGCTCGCGTTCATTTTACATACTCTTCCACAGTACACTGCAGACAGGAGTATTGTCTAGATACATTGTCTAGTTCGCTTGATACAATGTATACACATCACATTTATGCTGGCGCTTGCGAATAATGCCTGCTGTATAACGCTAGCGTGGCCTGCGCCCGCTCAGATCACGCGCACTCG
>NW_014577115.1:156480-160928 GCF_000485595.1 Priapulus caudatus | reverse complement strand
GTAATTTTGTATGTACCTTGTCCTGTAACCTGTAAAATTTTGTATGTAATTTTGTATGTAACTAAAGGAGGCCTTTAATAAAACTTTATGGTCTTGAATGATCAAGGTCGAAATTAGATTTTTATTATGGTATTCATTCGGGATACCAGGTATTGAAATCTGGTATCCCCCCAAAGATCTGGTATCCCATTTTTTGGATAGTAATTTTAACAATTGTTTGCCTTCGAAACTCATCGCTCGCGTTCATTTTTCATACTCCTCCACAGTACACTGCAGACAGGGGTATTGTCTAGATACATTGTCTGGTTCGCTTGATACAATGTATACACATCACATTTATGCTGGTGCTTGCGAATAATGCCTGCTGTATAACGCTAGCGTGGCCTGCGCCCGCTCAGATCGTGCGCACTCGCTCAGATGCGTTGCCGTATAAAGTTGATAACTCAACAACCACTATCCCGATTCCTACAATTTTTTTTTACTATCCCGGCGGGATACCAAGCATTGAAATCTGGTATCCAACACAAGAATCTACTACCCCGCGGATATCGGGATACCGCTAATTTCGACTCCTGTACATGTTAACAAATTTATGCCAACATGCGAACGCTGTATATGATTAGTTTAATTTACAATCGTAATTTTTTTAATGTTTTAAAACTAACGACTACAGTTTGATTACAACGACGGTGGCGCCACTCAAAGCGCACGATCTGATAAGTTGCACAAAATCACTTTCCAGCCAAGGGCTACAGACCGAGGCTTCTTATTTATTCATTTAAAAGCAAAAGGATTGTAATATATCTTATAAACGACATATATAGTTTCAGTTATAATATGGATAAATTTGCCCTAAAACCATTTGCCCAGCATGAATATCGTTCGGTTAAATAGCATTTAGGTATAAATATAATTGCACTTTTGTGATTAGCCCTCGGTCTGTAACGTGCAAAATAAATTGTCAAATACGCAACTTTTTCGGGGTGGCAGCACGGTCCCGGGTGTCATGGCGCCGTTCAAATTTCGTAGCGATGATGTGTAATTAATTATAACAATTAAATTAGGTATCTGGTAACAAATACGTGTGGGTATAGACGATTTGTTATACAGTAAGTACAGTTGCATGCAGTAAAATCCTAGAGGCTAACCCTAACCCTTTAAAGTTTAAGACATATTCACTTCGGATAAGAGGCATTAATTGCCTACCACAGATGTTTTATAGCCGCGAGTAACCGTGAATAAGTTGGTCCCCAGCATTTGAAATAGAATGTCCTATAGCCCTGCGGCAACTGTACGCGGGCTATAGTATAGTATAGTACTACTAGTACTACTACTAGAGTAGAGCTACCAGCGCCAGTGCTATACCCACACCCCCACGAGTGATAGGCTGCCCACGTTTTTTCTTCCATCAGTTCCTCGTGGGAGCAGTATCTTTGCCCAGTTTCAACATAGTTTGTGCTATAGCTCTGTGGCAGAGCGAAGGGTTATAGTTCTAGAGCTATCAATGCCAATGGGGGAATGGCCTAGCCGCTATCGCCTAGCGGAGTCAAGTGCAAACTCGGCAGAGCGCAGTGAAGCAGATGGGGTCGTTGTTGTATCAGGTACTACAGATATGTAACCGAGGTAGTTTTAGGTTGTTTAGTACTATGTTTATATTTTTATTAGCTCCAAGAAACGGTCCTTGCTAGGGTTAGGGGACCGTTTCAAATTCTTGCCCATAAAAACGTGTAGTTGGCTCGGTATCCAAACATCGACACAGCTAGCGTTACATGTAATAGCTCAAACGAATCTATAAACCTCTGGCTTGCTCGTGGTAACTGGGCGCTACTGATTTATCAAGTTATGCTGTATTTTCTGAGATGAATTGGATCAAAACAACCAGACAGCCGCCATGTCCGCCATGTTCATTGCGACTAAAGTCGGCAATGGACCTGATTTTCACAGTGCGCAGGCCTAAACACAAGGCAAGTACATATCTTCGCAATGATAATTATTAAAGTTGTTGTAGATTGATGTTTCCTGGTTTTCAATGTTTTAATATTTATATATATACGAGTATATGATGCTTATTTATGCTCGCGCCAACGCGAGTTGCAACGCTATGGTATGTTATGTCGTTTCGGGTTTTCCGCGTTCCTATCTAAAAACATGCGCAGTGGAAACATGGCGGTTGGCGGTGAAAGTGAAATTTGGTTTGGCTCTTGAAATTTACACTGTGCACAGCGAACTGAGGTATTAGTTTTAATAACAACGCTGGAATACTATAAGGTGAAGGTTGAATACTTAATACTAAACAAGGCAGAAATGCTTATATGATCATTTTATTTGAGATATAAGTAATTGTTCGGTAGTTTTTGTAGAGATACAAGATTTTCCAATGGATGGATGTCAGGCTGTGTATATTGACGTGAGTCACACAGCCTGGTTGGGTTATATTTTTATATGAGGTATGTTTAGGGTTAGGGTTAGGGTTAGGGCTAGGGTTAGGGTTAGGGTTAGGGTACACTTCTGTAGTACAAGACTGGTACACTTTGTGTATACATATGTACCTCGGGTACATATCTGTACTGTAGTACCTGATACGACAACGACCCCTTGAGCCGCAGTGAACAATAAGAGAATAACCTTCCCGGCCCCAACACAACGTTATGATATTGGACACTAAAATATATACCATACAGAGTAAGTAGGTTGACAAGTAGTAGACTGTAACGCTGGAAATTGACCGTTTTTATTTATATAGTGAATAACTTTTGCAGGATATGCTAAATTATTTGCTAACATAGGTTACCTCGATCGATCATAACAGGCTTTTCCCTCTACGACTTCCGAAACAAGTGAGCATACTTATCGCTGATTTCGCTGGTTTCCACGGTCTCCGCCAGGGCACGAAGTCCGCGGCACAGGCACAGACTAACGGATACATCCGTTAGTACGTCCGTTATACGGATGTACATCCGTTATACGGATGTATCCGTTAGTCTGTGGCACAGGCTCTCGTTCTGCTCTCGATTATGTGTCGCTTATTATATTTCTATGATTCAAGCAGTAGGCTTCTGCTCTGACATAGCTATATATTTAAAATGCAATATTTACTAACATATATATATATATATATATTCATGTCCACGGCTGCACATTTTAGGCCTACTTGGTATATAAAGGGCCGGACACACTAGGCGATTTAATTGGGCGACTTTATCGCCCGATAATATCGCCAGATTCTATCGCGCGAGTCGAGTGGACACACTAGGCGATTAAATCGGGCGACTAAATCGTGCGACTAAATCGCCCGATTCTATCGCGCGAGTCGAGTGGACACACTAGGCGATTAAATCGGGCGACTAAATCACCGGTGAAATCGCTTAGTCGTGCATGCATGTGCACGTAGACGTGCGTGCGTGCGTGCGTGTGCACGTACACCTGCGTGCATTCATGCGTGCGTGCGTGTGTATGTAAACGTGTTTGGATAGTAATTTTAACAATTGTTTGCCTTCGAAACTCATTGCTCGCGTTCATTTTACATACTCTTCCACAGTACACTGCAGACAGGAGTATTGTCTAGATACATTGTCTAGTTCGCTTGATACAATGTATACACATCACATTTATGCTGGCGCTTGCGAATAATGCCTGCTGTATAACGCTAGCGTGGCCTGCGCCCGCTCAGATCACGCGCACTCGCTCAGATGCGCTGCCGTATAAAGTTGATAACTCAACAACCACTATCCCGATTTGTACGATTTTTTTTTACTATCCTGGCGAGATACCAAGCATTGAAATCTGGTATCCAACACAAGAATCTACTACCCCGCGGATATCGGGATACCGCTAATTTCGACTCCTGTACATGTTAACAAATTTATGCCAACATGCAAACGCTGTATGATTAGTTTAATTTACAATCGTAGGGAGTCATTATTTTTCAGAGTGGTCAGAATGTTTTGCTGATTTATCGCAGTGTACAGTGTACTATACCCAGTACTATACCCAGTACAGTGTGTTATACCCAGTGTACAGTGTACTACTGGAGTGGAGACCTCTCCGGGTGCAATGGGATTCACAGAGACTCTTCAGGTATGAATAGTACAATGAAGCATTTTGGACTAGGTTGGACTGCAACTTTTCTAACCATATACATGTTGCCTGGCAACCTTGTATTTGCCACCAGCGCCATAGCATTAGTACTATAGCCCGCGTATAGTTGCCGCAGGGCTATAGAACATTCTATTACGAATGCTAGGGACCAACCCGCTGACTGGCGCTGATGCAGCGCCACCAAAAATGGCAGTTTAAAGTTCGTAAATCGAATGTTCGTTCAAAGGAAATACCACAACAAGCAGACCATTTCAACGATAGTTCGAGGTTAAATTTTAGTTGGGGATATAATTTAATTAATATAATCTCTAAATAGCTGAAATAACCCTAAACCGAGAGTAAACTCTCCT